>NC_057711.1:66998039-67030121 GCF_004010195.1 Chiloscyllium plagiosum
CTCACACTCTCTCTCTCTCTCTCCCCCCACCAACCCTCTGGGTCCCTTGAACCCTTCAGTCAGTGAGTATCATTTACAGATCAGCAAAACATTTAAAAATACTGACTAAGCTTTAATACTGACTCATCCTAAAGGTATGCTGAACTTGTATAGCACATTGTTCAGGCTGTGCCGAGAGGATCTGCACAGATCTGATCTCCATGCTTTAAAAAGGGCACAGAAGCTTGAGAAAAAGTGCAAAAAGATTTACAAGGATTAAAACCAGAACGGAGAGATTATAGCTGTCAGAATGATTGAACAGGTTGATGATTTTTCTTTAGGAAAGAGATTTAGAGGTCTAATTTTTTTTCATGAGCTTGACAGGATAAATAAAGAAAATGTTTCCATAAGTGTAAGAATCAGAAATAATTAATAAATCCAATACAGAGAAATCTCTTTACTCAAATTGATCATGTGGGGAACTTGCTACCATTGAAGGTTTTGAGAAGAATAGCTTGGATGTTTTCAAAATAGACATGTTTGGTACATGCGAGAAGAGACCATGGAAGGATATGCTGAAGCTGTTGGAATGGAAGGAAACTAGTGTATAGTATACACACTAGCATACACTAGTTAGGCTAGGACTAGTTTCTTTGACTCCTTCCAGACTTCTGCATGTGAAATTTGACAAAAATATCAATCTACACCCCACAAATGTATTTCTTAGATGACTGATACCATATTTACGAGAGCTAGTTGATGAGGATTGTCAGAATTAGAAAGTGCTCTACTTAGTTGTTATCACTCGTATCTAAAAGGTCCAAAATGTAATTGAATGCACGTGTGGTAATCACCCTGAGATCTTTATCAATTGCAAAGGTTTCCACTACCATCAATGTACAGTTCATGTACAGATAGAAAAAGACTATCATTCACATGTGTGCAGGATTCCCAGGGAATTGCCATGTTGCTTTCACCATGTGCTAGTCAAATGCCCCTGAGCTCTTCATACCTTGATGCATTTGGAACCTGGCTGACTTTCCACTATAGATATAGCCGTGACACCCATTAGCAGTTAATGCAATGATGTCCAGGAGACATACTGTCAAAGCCACCCCAATATTAAAACCAGTTATTATGCACATCTGTACTGCACCTTGCATAGCATATTACAGCAGTGGAGACGGTGCTGGAAGTGGGAGTTGCTGAATGTGCTGTCTTTTTACTTTTGAGAGAAGCATGTGACCATATATTTGACATGATTGTTCAGACTTCCTATGATCACCGCTGTAATATCCCCAACATTGCCCTCAACTTAGTTCACCTGCTGTCAAATCACTGACTCAATACTTCATTCCCTTGATAGTCAAATATTCCAATTTACTCCTGACTATTCTCCTACTGTGAACCCTCTATAAACTTCAGTTCATCTCAAGCTCTGTCACATGAGTCTTAAATTGGCTTTAGGTCCTGTTTAATTGCCACCTTTGTGTTTGCTGACCAACATTGGTTCCCATCAAAGAGCAAGGAAACCTGTTGATTGCCACCTCTGTCCTCCCCTAGCTGATTAATCTGTACTTCTCTATTTTGAACAACACTTGGAGGAAGCACTGAGGGTAGCAAGGACACAAAGTGTACTCTGGAGATTTTAATCGTCACCACCAAGAGTGGTTCAGCACAGTACTACTGATTGAGCTGGCTGGATCATAAAATACATAGCTGCCAGACTAGGTATACAGTGTGCCTTTTTAAGTGCCATAAGTTATTTTATTATGTTGAAGATGTTATATAAGTTGTTGTTCTGAAAGGTCATCATAATATCATTGCTTTTTTGTTCTCTGTGCCTCTGTATAACCCAGGATCCTTTGTGTTTTTAACTGTTCTCTCAACCTACCCTGCATTTTCAACAATTTATGCACATATACCTTAAGTCCGTCTGTGTCTGCACCCTCTTTCGAATTGCATTTTTATTTTGTATTGCCTCTCTTCATTCTTCTCACCTAAATGTAAAACTTTGTGGTTCGCTGCATAAAATTTCATCCATCTGGTATCTGCCCATTCAACCTGTTTGTCTGTGCCTTTTTGAAGTCTATCACTATATTCCTCACAGCTTGCAGTTCTTTCAAATGTAGTCAGCAGGATCTAATTCACTTAGTCATAGAGTCATACGACACGGGAAACAGAGCCTCCAGTCCAACCAGTCTTTTTCGACCATAATTCCAAGCTTAACTAGTCTTCCCTCCCTGCGCTTGGCCCATATCCCTCCAAACTTTCTTATTCGTGTACTTATCCAAATTATGTTTTAAACGTTAGAACTGAATTCACATCCATCAATTCCTCTGGTATTTTCTTGAAAGGAAGAATTCTTTGAGACTTCTAATTAAAATCACTTTCCTGCTCAGTTATAATTTATGATAATTAAAAGTTGACAGATCCACTTGAAACAGCAATGGTACTATTGGACTTTGGCATATACTTGGAATTGCATCTGTTACATGAAACACAGATGTGAAATCTAAGATTTTATTCAATTGTCAAGAATGAAAATTAAATAAGTGTTGGAAATACATATTTTAGAATTTAAAAGAATTTATTTTTCATTTCCCAACATTTTGTGTTTTGAGAATGTAAAAAGGTAAGAAATAGGAGCTGGGTAGCCCATTCTGCTATTCAGTGGGATCATGGTTTCTTATGTGATCCCCACATCCCTTTTTCATATGTAGAAATATATACAGCAACCTCAGTATTGGATGTGCTCCATGTCTGAACCTCTATGTCTCTCTGGAGTGGAGAATTCCAAAGATTATCCCCCTCTGAGTGAATACATTGTACCTCATCATGGTTCAACGGCCTTCTCCTTATTCTTGTTTTTGTGTACCCCATTGCCTCCCCTACCCCTGTTGGAGGAACATCTTTATTCCAACCTATAAGCATTTATAGCTTTCTTCCTCTGCTGAAAAATAAAAAAACGTTCAGAGCAGAGAGAGAACAGAGTTCGTAAAGGATCATTTCCCTATCTAGTAGTCCATAATTTTTAAATAATTAGTTTACAACACTGAAATATTCTGCTCCAAAGAAGTCATTGGACTTGCAATGTTAATTCCATTTCCCTGCTGCCTCAGTGCCAAGGACCCAGGTTTGATTCCAGTCCTGGGTAACTGCATGGAGTTTGCACATTCTCCCCGTGTCTGCATGGGTTTCCTCTGGGTGCTTCAGTTTCCTCCCACAGTCCCACAGACTGGGTTGATTGGCCATCTCCAATTGCCTCATTATGTCCAGGGATGTGTAGGCTAGGTGGATTAGCTGTAGTAAATGCAGGAATTATGGGAATAAGATGGGTGGTGGGCCTGGGTGGGATGCTTTTTGGAGAGTTGGTGCAGACTTGATGGGCTAAATGGCCTATTTTGGCATGACAAAGTGATCTTCACTGAAACAGAAACTCGCAATGCTGTGAATTGAGATTCAACAATAAAACAAGTTTATTACACAAATGAAACAAAGATAAAGTGGAATAAACCAAGCCAATTGTATATTATACAAACTTAAAGATTTCAAAACGTAAGGTAAAATATAATTCCGTTGATCACAACAACATTTATTTGTAGTACACACACCAGCGAGAGTTTTCTTTTCTCTCTCATTTTGAAAACTGAACAGCAGCATTAATTTCAAATGACCCCTTCAGGGTTTTAACCAAGTATTTCTGGCATGGAAGTTTTAAACTGAACTTTGTGGACGAATGTAAACTTTCATAACAAGCCTGAAACTACCTCCCTTATTTGCATGCCATCATTTTATACATCTTACTTCAGCCAAGTCCTCTGCAAAACTGGCCCAACTGAAATTAATTATTTTTTTCCTTCAAACTTTAGATGTTTCCCCAAGTCCAAATAAATAATTCCAGAATCTTCTACCAGTTACTACGCTTGCTTGTAAATTCTCCCGATGTAAACAAATCCCTATAGCTGTTCAGGAAGAGGTTCTGGAGTACTGTTTAAAATAAGTCACCATGGCTACAGCACCACTTACAAATGAATCATTAAATCCGTCAGACACATAAACAGCCCTTATGCCACTAGTTCAAAAGTCAATAACCAAAAGTAAATGAGATTAAAGTATATATAAACCATACGTTACTTTACAAATATGAAAAGAGCATTTCGCCAAGTGTATCATCACTGAGCTCTGGCATAATTGAAATCCGTGGAAATCGAGATGTAAAGTCTCTGCTTGAAATCACACCTTGTACAAATGAAAATGGGTGAAGATCTTGGAGACCATTGCTTCAGTCCCATAACATCACTTCAGGGGTCTTTCAGCGTAATATCCAAAACCCAACCATCTGCAGCTGCTTCATCAATTACCTTTCTTCCATCATAAGGTGAGAAGTGGAGATATTTGCTGATGATTGTGCAATGTTCACCACTAGTACAAAATCCACAGATATTGAAGCAGTTCTGGATCATGTGCAGCATTACCTGATCTAAATTCAGGTTTTGCCTAATAAATGCAAGTAACATTCACGTCATGCAAGTGCCTGGCAGAGACCATCTTCAAGAAAGAATGTAACCATCTCCTCTTGAAATTCAACTGCATAACCATTGCAGAGTCTCCCACCTTCTAGATTAGAGTGGTGTTGGAAAAGCACAGCAGTTCAGGCAGCATCCGAAGAGCAGGAAAATTGATGTTTCTTGCTCCTCGGATGCTGCCTGAACTGCTGTGCTTTTCCAACACCACTCTAATCTAGAATCTGGTTTCCAGCATCTGCAGTCCTTGTTTTTACCTCGAGACTCCCACCTTCAATATGCTGGGGGTTACAATTGACCAGGAGCTGAACTGGACCATGAATACTGAGGTTATAAGAGGAGGTCAGAGGCTAAGAATCCTGCAATTAAAAACTCACTACCTGACTACTCTATCTACAGTGCACAAGTCTGGGTTATAAGAGAAGGCTGTCCATTTGCTGGATGAGTGTAGCTATAACTACATTCAAGAAGCTTGACTCTATTTGGACATGACAGCCTGCTTCATTTGTACCACACATCCAGCACTTTAAGCATTCATTGCCTCCACCCCAGATGTACAGTAGCACCAGTATGTACCATCTACAAAATACACGGCAGTAACTCTGAGTCTCCTTCCATTGCACTCATGGAACCTGTGATCTTTGCAATGTGCATAGGCAAGGGCAACAGATGCACCAGAATAACACCAATTGCAAGTTCTCTTGCAAACTGAGCACTATCCAACTTGTAACTATATTTTTGTTGCTTCACTGTCACTGAATCAAAATCCTGGAACACTCTTCGTAACAACGTTAGGAATACTGATCAGATGCTGGATCAATGGTGCTGGAAGAGCACAGCAATTCAGGCAGCATCGAGGAGCTTCAGCAAAATCATACTGATCAGATGAACTGCTGTTGTTCAAGAAAGTGGTTAATCACCAGGTTCTGAAGGATAATAAGGGATGGGCAACCTTGCCAGCAAGATGTCCACGTCTCATGATTGCATTCACCAAGTAAAACTTGCAATGAGGTCGCAACCATGTTCTTAATGTATGTGGCATTTGAACATTTTATTCTCAGAGAATAGAGATCATAACTGCAATAGGTAATCAAACATTTTACAAACAGGAGTGAACTATCTTGTCCCTTGTATTTAAGAGACATGAAAATCGGTATTAAAGTGTGATTTTACACACCCTATTAAATCTCTCACTATGGCACTATTGAGTTTCATTGATAACAATGTACCAATTTATAATGCTGCATATTTAGTTTGTATTTGCTATTCTTCAAAAAAACGTAAATACATATTTTTCATTGTTAAACAGAGTTCGTTCTAATAGATTTTGTGTGTCCTTTAGCTATTGACTTGAAGAATGGTTCTGGAGAACTGTACAAGGGAGCAGCACGGCATCGGGCTGACACTATTTTTACACTCTCTGATGAAGACTTCATTCAAGTGGTATCAGGAAAGCTTAATCCACAAAAGGTAAATAAACCTTCTGCCAACACACAATTTTGATTTTCCCCCCTTCTGTGTAAGACAACACAGTTTTATAACTAGCAGAAAGTGAGGTCCGCAGATGCTGGAGATCAGAGTGTGATGCTGGAAAAGCACAGCAGGTCAGGCAGCATCCAAGGAGCAGGAAAATCAACGTTTTGGGCATAAGCCCTTCATCAGGAATGAGGCTTTTGGGCCAGGGGGCTGAGAGATAAATGGGGTGGGGGGACGGAGGGGAAGGTAGGTAGATGAAGGTGGTGGAGAAGGTGATAGATTGGAGAGGAGGGTGGAGTGGATATATGGGAAGGACAATGTTCAGGTCAAAAGGGCAGAGCGGAGTTGAAAGCTTGGGACTGGGATAAGATGATGGGAGGGGAAATGAGGAAAGTGGTGAAATCCACATTAATCCTGTGTGGTTGCAGTGTCCCAAGATAGAAGATGAGATGTTCTTCCTCCATGCATTGGGTGGTTAGGGTTTTGGCGATGGAGGATGCCCAGGACCTGCTGTCCTTGGTGGAGTGGGAGGGGGAGTTAAACTGTTCAGCCATGGGGGGTGGGGTTGGTTTGTGCGGGAGTCCCAGAGCTGTTCTCTGAAACAATCCGCAACTTGGCGTCCTGTCTCCCTGATGTAGAGGAGACCACATCAGATACAGTAGGTGACATTTGTGGAGGTATAGATAAGTTTCTGTGAAAGGAATCCTTTGGGGCCTTGGATGGAGGTGAGGGGGGAGGTATGGGTGCAGGTTTTGCACTTCTTGCAGTGGCATGGGAAGGTGCTGGGAATGGTGTGTGGGCTGGTGAGGGTGTAGATCTGACAAGGGAGTTGTGGAGGGAATGGTCTCTCCGAAACGCTGATAGAGGCGGGGAAGGAAATATATCCTTGATCTTGTGGTCTGTTTGGAGGGGGCGCAGGATGATGCGATGTATACAGGGATTGATGGGGTGGAAAGTGAGGACCAGGGTGATTTCTGTCCTTGTTGCATTTGGAGGAGTGGGGTTCAAGGGTGGAGGTGTGGGAAGTGGAGGAGATATGCTGGAGGGCATCGTTCACCATGTCGGAGGGGAAAATTGCGATCTCTTCCTACAGTCCCCCCGACCATGACCTCACCTCCCATCACCAAACCATCATCTCTCAGACCATACCCAACCTAATCACCTCTGGACACTTCCCGTCCCCAGCCTCCAACCTTATAGAGCGAGAACTCTGCATCGCCAAATTCTACCTCTTACCGAAGATTCACAAACCCCGACTGGTCCAGTTGACCCATTGTCTTAAGCCGACTCCTGTTCCACAGAACTCAACTCTGCATACCTTGACACTGTCCTGTCCACCTTAGTCCAGGAACTCCCCACCTACTTTCGTGACACCACCCATGCCCTTCATCTCCCCCAAGCCTTGCGTTTCCCTGGCCCCCTACACCTTATCTTCACCAAGGACATCCACTGCCAGTACACATCTGTTCGTCATGACAAAGGCCTCTAAGCACTCCATTTCTTCCTCTCACGCCGTCCCAACCAGTACCCTTCCACCGACAACCTCATCCACCTGGCCGAACTGGTCCTCAACCTCAACAACTTCTCCTTCCAATCCTCCTACTTCCTCTAATCCAAAGGGGTAGCCATGGGAACCCACATGGGAGCCAGCTATGCCTGCCTCTTTGTTGGGTACGTGGAATAGTCCATCTTTCGCAGCTATACCAGCCCCATTCCCAAACTTTTCCTCTGCCACACCAATGACTGTATCAGCGTTATCTCCTGCTCCCACGAGGAGGTTGAACAGTTCATCAACTGGACTAACACCTTTCACCCCGACCTCAAATTCACCTGGACCATCTCTGACCCCTTCCTCCCCTTCCCGGACCTCTCCATCTCCGGCGACCAACTAACCATGGATATCTACTACAAACCCACCGACTCCCACAGCCACCTGGACTACACCTCCTTCCACTCTGCCTCCTGTAAAAACCGTATCCCTTATTCTCAATTCCTCCATCTCTGCTGCATCTGTACCCAGGATAACCAGTTCCATTATAGAACAACCCAGATGACCGCCTCCTTCAAAGACTGCAATTTCCCCTCCCACATGGTTAACGATATCCTCCAGTGCATCTCCTCCACTTCCCGCACCTCCATCCCTGAACTCCACCCCACCAACCTCCAAATACATCGCATCATCCTCTGCCACTTCCACCACCTACAAACAGACCCCACCACTGGAGATATATTTCCCTCCCCACCCCATAAGCATTTCGGAGAGGCCATTCCCTCCAAGACTCCCTTGTCAGATCCACGACTCCCACCAGCCCGCTCCCCACTCCTGGCACCTTCCCGTGCCACCACAAGAAGTGCAAATTCTGTGCCCACAGTCCCCCCCCCCTCCCCCCTTCACCTCCATCCAAGGCCCCAAATGATCCTTCCACATCTGACAGCAACCTAACTGTACTTCCACAAATGTCATCTACTGTTTTCATTGCACCCGATGTGGTCTCTTCTACATACAGGGAGACAGGATGCCAACTTGCGGATCATTTCAGAGAACATCTCTGGGATGTCTGCACCAACCAACCCCCATTGCTCCATGGCTGAACACTTTAACTCCCCCACCCACTCCACCAAGAATGTGCAGGTCCTGGGCTACCTGCATCGTCAAGCCCTAACCACCTGATGCCTGGAGGAAGAACACTGCAACCGCACAGGATTAATGTGGATTTCACTAGTTTCCTCATTTCCCCATCCCCAACCCTATCCCAATCCCAAGCCTCCAACTCGGCACCGCTCTCTTGACCTGTCCATCGTCTTTCCCTCTATCCGCTCCACCTTCCTATAGCCTTCTCTCCCACTTTCATCTTCCTATTGCATTCCCAGCTACCTTCCCCCCCAGCCTCATCCCCCTCCCATTTGTCTCTCAGCAACTCCCAGCCCACAAGCTTCATTGCTGATGAAGAGCTTATGTCTGAAACATCGATTCTCCTGCTTCTTGGATGCTGCCTGACCTGTTGTGCGTTTCCAGCACCACACTCTAGACAAGTTTTCTAACTGTGTAATTTTGTTGTATTTTGGTCATCGATCCAAATTTGAGGGGTGAAGTTGACATATGTAAATCTTAAAGGTCTGTTGCAGTGGAAATTGAGAAGTTTTCAAGCATGTTATTTTAAAAATAGGAAACCAGTAGGCTGGAGCCTCCTGTACCAAGAATTTAAAAGCTTTTCTTAGCTGAGCTGAATGACAGTAGCTGAAAGGGCAGCCTCTGCAATATGCAGCCTTATGTCCTACCTGGATGACTCCTTGGATGGTTTGACTGGAAACTGACTTCTAGTCTCACCTCACCTAGCTTGCTAAAGTCTTCTAAGCACGGAAACCTGATATTCTTATCTGTTTGGACCAAGTATGATTCCAGATTCAGTGATGCAGTTGACTTTTAGCTTCGCTCTGAAATGGGCTAGCAAGCTACTTAGTTCAAGGACAATTGGGGATGGCCCACAAATGATGGCCAGTCACATCCCATGGAAGAATAAATAAAAGAACAACTACCTAACATCCAAGATCATCTTACTTGAAAAGTTAAAAATCTCACAACACCAGGTTATAGTCCAACAGGTTTATTTGGAAGCACCAGCTTTCGGAGCCCTGCTCCTTCATCAGGTGGTTGTCCTGAAGCTTCCAATTAAACCTGTTGGACTGTAACCTGGTGTTGTGAGATTTTTAACTTTGTCCACCCCAGTCCAACACCGGCATCTCCAAATCATTGCTTGAAAAGGTCATCTCCTTATTTTTGAAATGGACCAATTGCAAATCTGTTTGCAAGTTTCATTTAGGTAGTGTAAAAATAATAATCACACAGAAAACTAGATACCTGTTTTGTTCATTAGTAAGATTAATGTCATTGGTAAAGTACTTATAATTTATTGCCAGAACAATCACACTTAGGAAAAAAAACTTCTGGCAAAGTTTATAGGGCCATCCAGTCAATAAATTATTCATATGTATCGAATGTTTAGATTTCCTAAAATCTTCGAAGGTACTTCTGGTAGGACCGGATGGGGAGTATGTCAATAAAACTATTAAAGTATTCACTGTTTCATAGTCCATATGGATAAAACTTTTCAAAACTTTAAGAAAACACTTTAAAGTACATTTCAAATTATATTTCACTTTTTTTGCATTACTAGTAGCAGCAGTCTAGGAACTTACTTGAGCAAATTGTGCACTTTCTGGTCATCTTTAAAAGTGAAATAAATTAGTAAAGATGCATTGTACATATTCAAATCACCAAATCAAAACTGGGTATAAAAATTCTGAAAGGTTTTGATAAGTTTTTAGTTGCTAATTTCTCTCTTCAGGATTCTCAAAGTAATTGAATGTTTGAAAGTGCTAAAAATTGTATAGAAAAGTAGAGAGCTGGAGAAACTAAGCAGCATCTGTTGGAAAAGGAACAGCGCTAATTTCACATCCCTCTTGAAACTTTAACTGTTTCTGTTTCACAGGTATTGCCACACCTGCTGAGTCTCTCCAGCACTTTTATTTAAAATTTCATATCTCCAGCATTTGCAAGGATTGTGTTTCTATATGTGCCCTATTTCAGTTTCCAGCAAGTATGCGTAATTAGCAATAAGGAACAGAAACTGTGATTCACGATTGATGTAGAGTTGATGATCATCCTAAGTATGATGATGCAATATTGTTGCTGATGCACAGGAAACTCCAAAAGGTGCCTGAGTGGGTGAATCAGACAAATTTCAACTATAAAATTAGATAGATTTGACAAAGGTAGTTGATTGATTAAGGTTAAGATTGATTAAGATAGCAATTGAATATGCAGATAAAATTATTTGGATGCTAGAAACATTTCACAGCAATGAGTCATGTCTTGTACCACCTTGAGAACTACCTGCTCTTTGAATAATGGTGCCTTTTAACTTGCACTTGAATCACCATTATGGGTGGATTAACCTTTGGTTACAGTAGCTCAGTGGTTAGCACTGTTGTCGCACAGTGCCAGAGACCCAGGTTCAATTCCCACCTCGGACGACTGTCTGTGTTGAGTTTGCACATTCTTCCTGTGTCTGTGTGGGTTTCCTCTGGGTGCTTTGGTTTCCTCCCACAATCCAAAGAAGTGCCTGTTAGATGACTTGGCCATGTTAAAATTGCCCATAGTATTCAGGAATGTGTAGTTTAGGTGTTTTAGTCTGGGGTAAATGTAGAGCAGTAGGGGAATGGGTCTGGGTGGGTTATTCTTCGGGGGGTTGGTGTGAACTTCTTGGGCCGAGGGCCTGTTTCCACACCGGAGGGATTCTATTCAATATTATCTGAAGGATGGCAATTCTACAATATGTCTTTCCCTCAGTGTTGCATTGGAATGTCAGTCTGTATTGCTGTGACACAGTCGTAGCATTTATGCTGACTCAGTTCAGACTCCTGTGTTAGCTTCATGCTGCCTATTCCATAATCAAATTACAGGATCAGACTTTCAAATCAATTGGTATTGGCTTGTCAAACATTTAACTTACTAATCCTGGTTGAAGATATTAATTAAAACTATCCTAATGTGATCACCTACAACTTTCAGTAAAGTCTTCAATTTTATTCACCAGTGATTGTGAAGAGACATGAATTTCTAGTCATAAGGGAGGTGCTTGGAAATGAAACAGATGCTTTTTCCTGAGTGATATTGGTATCAGCTGGCAAGTGATCCAGATGAAAAGCAAGGTTCAGAGGAATTACCCAAATTGATGATATAGTTCTGAATACTAGAACCAGGAGATGTGTTCAGCCTATAAATCATTTTTAAAGTTCAATAATATCATTCATTTCGCCTATATTACTGTCTTGAACTAATTGGAGTCATTTGTGTATTAATAAAACTATTATTACAAGTTAATTAAACTGAAACTAAAAAAATGACATGTATTCATCATAGCTGGTTTCAATGTGTTCCTCCACCAATGCAATTGCCAGCTGTCAAACAGAGTGGGCTTGAAGAATGTTTCACTTTAAGGGATTTGAATCTTGATTCTCTCTGAGGTTTCAGGTCATTACTATAGACAGAATTAGTTTTTGATTAAGTAGCTTTCACCCACGGTGAATATCAACAGTCCCAAGGTCTCAGACTGGATCTAGGGAAAAGAACTTGTCTGTTTGAAAGCTTGACAAATACTTCTCAGATTTTCTGATCTGCTGGAGCTGATGCAATCTCCAGTAAGTGAGACTGGCAGAGACCTCAGGAAATGAGAGGACAGTGTCCCCTTTCCCCAGCTGCAGGAGAACACTGCCTGTGAAGTGCAGAAGTGTGAGGGACCTAGTACTATGGATCCAACAGCTTTTACAACTGAAGACAGCCAATATTGAAGATTAAAAAGGAAAATTAAGCAATGATACTTTCTGGTATCATAAGAGAGATATCGCTTTCTATTTTGCGTGATTTGGATTATGCTTGAATTTCTTTTTTGTTTGTTTACAGGCTTTCTTTGCAGGCAAGCTGAAAGTTATGGGGAACATCATGCTTAGCCAGAAACTTGAAATGATCCTCAAAGATTATGCAAAACTATGAGAGAATAAGATTATTATTTCTAAATACATTCGTTTTGATCACAGAATCAACTAAAAAGCTTTGGACTGACATCATAACAATTGCTACTTAAAATTATGAAATTATATGATTTCTTTAATTTTGTTTGATGTATACCTAAGTAAAATAATCTCAATTTTAATGTACCTTTTATTGTTGAAAGTTATAAAGCATAAACCTCTATCTTCATCACAGTAACTCTTGCTTTACCCTGGAATGTAGCATTGTTGTTTACTTTTGGACCGTAAGTAAGATGTCAACTCTTTTCTTGGTTAATATCTTTTTTAAAATAACAGCTGTGTTAGCCACAAAGTCCCAAACAAATACAAATCCAACCATGTTGGCATACATTCTCTTAAAAACATTGCCATTCTTGAGGAGTGGACATTCTAAGAAGGTTACCGATTTACATCCAAACTTGAAGTAGATGCTGGATTTGAATACTCAGAATTCATTTATTGTTAGTTGAAGTATCATTTTTATATTTTAGACAATTTTGTAATTTGGAGAGAAACGTTGCTGCTGCCAGTATGTCTGTCTTCCGTCCTTCCAATTAACAGATTAAACCTGATCACCTTTTTCTTTGCATGTTAAAAGTTCATGAAAAATTAGAGGTTGACTATTTTCCTGAAATGAATGTACTAGTTGAAACTTGCCTGTATTAAATTCATTGGAAATAAGTAATGTTCCAGTCTTAATAAAGTTCACATATCAAGGACTGCTTGTAATTGTTTAATGAACAGACCCAATATGATAATATCCTCCCAACGTCATGATTGCATCCACCTGATAAATAGCATGATTGTTGATATATTGTAGAAATTCCACAACACCAGATTATAATCCAACATGTTTATTTGGAAACACTAACTTTCAGAGCGCCGCTCCTTCATCAGGTGGTTGTGGAGATTAAGGTCATGCTCACAGAATTTATAGCCAAAGGATCCAGTGTCATGGAGATGTGATACAGTAAACAATCATAGATTAAAACATTCATCTTTTATAATGTGATATGCTGGTTTCTGTTCTTTGATATGGAAATCCCAGATATAAATTCTGTGAGCATGACCTTACACAACCACCTGATGAAAGATCGGCGCTCCAAAAGGTAGTGCTTTCAAATAAACCTGTTGGATGATAACCTGGTTTTGTAAATTTTTAACTTTGTCCACCCCAGTCTAACACCGGTTCCTCCAAGTTATTGTAGCAATGTTATCCATTGAATTTTCAGCATGATTTCTGTTTTATATCTTGTGGGTAAAAACAAAATTGGTATTTTTTTCCAACGGATTAGGTTACAACAGGTAAAAAGTAGATGAAATTTTGACAGGTTCAAACTGTGTGCTATTATTTTGACATTGAACGCTTTTACCTGAGAACCAGCAAAAAACTGATTTTGATTATAATTGGGGTGATGCATTCTAAAATGCAAACTGGGTAATTGCTGTTCAATCAAGCCAATAGGTTTATTCTATGTACCTTGGAGAAACAGCAGTCTAAGAGACTGCTTTCCTGATAGTAATTTAAGTCACATACATACATCTCACAGTCTCATTGGTTGCATAGGCTTATGATGATCAGGAGATTACAGGATGTGTTTGATGATTACAGGGGCTAACACCTCCCAGATGGGTATCTAGTTAATGACTTGTAAAGTTACACACTCCTATTGAAGAGCGCATTACTCAGTGCTGGGTCATTTTGTCCTAGTCATGGAGTTCCTGACAGTGAGCATTCCACAGTGGTGGTATCCTTTATATTTTCAGTTAGCACCTACCCACCCTTAGCCAGGCCAATCATCTCACCCCCATGTTAAATGATCCTTTTGAGTCAACAATATCACTGAGGTCTCTCTTCTCATTATATTGTAGAATATTGCCCCTCACTAGATTATCATGGTTCTAACATTTGCAAATATTCCAATCATGATGTCCCTTTTTGTCTATTAGGGGGATTATCTTTCTTCCTATTCTGCTTACTATAGCTAGTCTGATTGCAATGTTAAATACTTTGATTGTAATATTCATAGTTCTCCTACTCCATTGTTGGTTTATTTAGCTGTGTGACATATTTGTTTATCTATTAATATTTATGTTTACTCTTCCTACTACATGAAGGGATCCAAGATTTCTGGGTTACTCTGAACGCTGTAGAGTTATGTCTCAACAACTCCCTTCTCAGCAGGTTCCCAATCTGGAAGAGAATCTGCCAGGCACAATCTCTGAACACAGCTGCATCCCAAGGGTGGGAGTGGTTGGGGTATGCAACAGACTGCAGCCATTCTCTCAGAATTGGAGTGACAGCTTAGAATTTTAGGTTCAAATTCCTGACATGATACTTGAACACCTTGACAGTTGCAAGATTGCTACCATTTGAACTGTAGCTATGCTTTCAATATTTTAAACATTTAGCTTATTCTCTTAAATTAGATTTCTTAGATTAGATTACTTACAGTGTGGAAACAGGCCCTTTGGCCCAATAAGTCCACACCGACCCACCGAAGCGCAACCCACCCATACTCCTACATTTACCCCTTTACCTAACACTACGGGCAATTTAGCATGGCCAATTCACCTGACCTGCACATCTTTGGACTGTGGGAGGAAACCAGAGCACGGGGAGAATGTGCAAACTCTACACAGTCAGTCGCCTGTGTTGAAGTTTAAATTTTCTCCCAATTGTTTCTTTTGTGTGAATGGTTTGATATGTTTCTATAAGCAAGCTGGCTGTGAAACTCCACTGTGTTAGTGCTATAGGAACCAGGTAATGAAAAGATGGTACGAGATCTGTTCCTTGATTTCTGGCCCAGTTGTACTGATTCCCAGATTTTTAAGGGTGATGATGTTGTTGTTATGTATGTACATTGTGCTTCCATCAACATACATTGCTGATTTGGTGACTGACCTGCCATTTTGGACCTTGGACATTATTAATGTTCGTTCTTAAAATTCACATAGCTGAATCGGTGGTCAGAAAAAGAAACTGTAGTGTTTTGCACTACTGTACTAGTAATCACCTTGACTACACCTCACAGTTTTCTGTAAGGATTCCATTCCATTCTGCCAGTTTCTCTGGATCCGTTGCGCTGTTCTGATAATGCCACCTCCCTTCGGTCTGCCTCTAACGTTACCTTTTTCTTCAACTGAGGAATCCTCCCCATTTTGTTTGAAAGGGCCTTCAGCCTTGTCAGACCCATCACCCACACTTCACCACTCCATTCCCTCATTCCCAGATCAATTACAGGGCTCTCCATCAATCTCTATGTTCAAACGATCATCCTTCTCCATTTCTGCCATCTCCAGTGGGAAGGCACCATTAAACCCACCACTGTCAGCATTCCACAGGGACCGTTTTATTTTCCCATGACATCCTGTTCCATTCCTTTTAATCATTCCTAACGTTCCCTCATTCACCTTTGCAACTTTCCCATCCAATTGTAGAAGGTGTAACACTTGCCTCGGCACTTCCTCCCTCCTCAGTGTCCAAGGCCCTAAACACAACTTTCCATGAAACACTTCTACTTCTTTCAATCTAGTCTACTGCATTCACTGCTCACAATGTGGCCTTCTTTACATTGGTTGTCAGTAGAAATGACTCTGACTTTCTAAATGCTCGCTATTTCAACAAGCCATTTTGGTTACATGCTAACCCCTCTGCTCGAGGCCCGCAGCAGTGTTCCAATGCAGCACAATGTAAGCAGCTCCTCATTTTGTGTTTAGACACTTTAGAGCCTCAAGGTCTCAATATGGAATTAAATAACTTCAGTCTTCATTTTTCTTACTTTCTAACATCTCCCCACCACAGTCTTATTTTGATTGTGACTTGTTTACTTTGCACTTAGTGAGGACCAATTCTCTCCCTTTCACACTTTAATTTACATTAATTTACATTTTTCTTTCTCTTCCCGACCATTAACAATTCCTTTGCCTTTTGTACTAGGCCTCCTCCCCATCTGTAAGTAGAATCAGATCATAGAGATGTACGGTACGGAAACAGACCCCTTAGTCCAACTCGTCCAAGCTAACCAGGTATCTGAAATTAATCTAGTCCCATTTGCCGGCACTTGGCCAATATCCCTCTATACCTTTCCTATTCATGTACCCATCCAGATGACATTTTAATGTTATAATTGTACCAGCCTCCTCCACTTCCTCTGGTAGCTCATTTCGTATACATACCATCTTCTGCATGAAAAAGTTGTCCCTTAGGTCCCTTTTAAATCTATCCCCTCTCGTCCTAAATCTATGCCCTCTAGTTCTGGACTACCCCACTCCAGGGAAAAATATCTTGTCTGTCTTTCCTATCCATGTCTTTCATGATTTTTAAAATCTGTATAAGGTCACCCCTCAGCCTCCGACACTCCAGGGAAAACAGCCCCAGCCTATTCAGCTTCACCCCTTAGCTCAAACTATCAAACCCTGGAAACATCCTTATAAATCTTTCAGTTTTCACAGCATGCTATAGGAGGGAGACCAGAATTGCACACAGTGTTCCAAGAGTGGCCTAACCAATGTCCTGTACAACCACAACGTGACCTCCCAACTCCTATACTCAATGCTCTGACCAATAAAGGAAAGCATACCAGCGCCGCCTTCACTATTCTATCAACCTGAGATTCTACTTTCAAGGAGCTATGAATCTACATTCCCTCTGCTCAGCAACATTCCCTCGGACCTGCCATGATTTGCCTTTCCAATTGCAGCACCTCAAAATTTATCTAAATTAAACTCCAACTACCACTTCTTGGTCTGTCTGATCAAAATCCTGTTGTAATCTGAGGTAACCTTCTTGGCTGCCCACTACACCTCCAATTTTGGTGTTATCTGTAAACTTATTAACTATACCTTCTATGTTCACATCCAAATCATTTATATAAATGACGAAAAGCATTGGACCCAGCACCAATCCTTGTGACACATCACTGGTCACAGGCCTCCAGTCTGAAAAGCAACCCTCCACCATCACCACCTGTCTTCTAACTTCGAGCCAGTTCTGTATCCACATGGCTAATTCTCCCTGTATTCCATGTGATCTAACCTTGTTAACCAGTCTACGATGAGGAACCTTGTCAAACGCCTTACTGAAGTCCATATAGATCACGTCCATCACTCTGCCTTCATCAGTCCTCCTCGTTACCACTTCAAAAACCTCAATCAAATTAGTGAGATATTGTTTCTCGCACACAAAGCCATGTTGATTATCCCTAATCAGTCCTTGCCTTTCCAAATACATGTAAATCCTGTATCTCATAATTCCCTCCAACAACTTGCCCACCACTAATGTCAGGCTCACCTGTCTACAGTTCCCTGGCTTTTCCTTATCACTTTTCTTAAATAGTGGCACCACATTAGCCAATCTCCTGTATTCCGGCAACTCATCTGTAACTATCGATTATACAAATATCTCAGCAAGATTTGTATAATCGATAGTTACAGGTGAGTTGCCGGAATACAGGAGATTGGCTAATGTGGTGCCACTATTTAAGAAAAGTGATAAGGAAAAGCCAGGGAACTGTAGACAGGTAGACAGCAATCACTTCCCTAGCTTCCCACTGAATTCTAGGGTACACCTGAACAGCTCCTGGGGATTTATCAACTGTTATGCATTTCAAGACATCCAGCTCCTCCTCCTCTGTAATATGGACATTTTTCAAGATGTCACCATCTACTGTATTTCCCCACATTCTGTGTCTTCCATGTCCTTCTCCACAGTAAACATTGATGCATAATACTTGTTTAATATCTCCCCCAGGTCCTGCGGTTCCACAAAAAGGCTGCCTTGCTGATCTTTGAGGGATCCTATTCTCTTTTTAGTTACCCTTTTGTCCTTAATGTATTTATAAAATCACTTTAAATTCTCCTTAAGATAGCTTTGGTAAATATAATTATGTCCATTTTTTGCCCTCCTGATTTCTCTCAAGGAAAGTCATCTAAGGATTCACTCGATCTATCTTGTCTATACCTGACATATGCTTCCTTCTTTTTCTGGACCAAAACCTCAATTTCTCTAGTCATCCAGCATCCCCTACACCTACCAGCCTCTCCTTTCACCCTAACAGGAATATAGTGTGTCTGGATTCGCGTTCTCATTTCTGAAGGTTTCCCATTTTCCAACCGAACATCTGCATGCAATCAACTTTTGAAAGCCCTTGTCTAATACCATTAAAATTGGCCTTTCACCAATGTACAAGTTTAATTTTTAGATCCTATCTATCTTTTTCAATTACTATTTTAAAACTAATAGAATTATGGTCACTGGGTCCAAAGTGCTCCCCCACTGACACCTCACTCACTTGTCTTGCCTTATTTCGCAAGAGTAGGTCAAATTTTTCATCTTCTGTAGTAGGTACACCAACATATTGAATCAGAGAATTTTCTTGTACATGCTTAACAAATTCCTCTCTGTCTAAACCCTTAACACTATGGCAATCCCAGTCTATGTTTGGAAAGTTAAAATCCCCTCCTGTTACTACACTATTATTCTTACAGATAACTGAGCTCTCCTTACCAATTTGTTTCTCAATTTCCCGGTCTATAATACAATCTCAATAAGGTGATCATCCCTTTCTTATTTCTCAGTTCCATCCTAATAACATCTGTGGACATATTTGCAGGAATATCCCCCTGTAATATTATCCCTTATCAAAACGCCACTATCCCTCCTCTCTTGCTCCCCTTTCTATCCTTCCTATAGCATTTGTATCCTGGAACATTAAGCTGCCAGTCTTGTCCATCCCTGAGCCAAGTCTCTGTAGTTGCTATAATATCCCAGTCTCATGTTCCTAACCATGGCCTGAGTTCATCTGCTTTCCCTGTTAGGCCTCTTGCATTGAAATAAATGCAGTTTAATTGACCTTGTTCTCTGCTTTGTTCCTGGCCGTTTGACTTGCTCCCTTTTGCAACTGTACCAGTCTCAGATTGATTTCTTTCCTCACTATCTTACTGGGTCCCACTCCAACCACCGTACTAGTTTAAATCCTCCTGAGCAGATCGAGCAAATCTCCCTGCCAGTATGTTAGTCCTCTTCCAATTCAGCTGCAATCTGTCCTTCTTACTCAGGTCACTTCTACCCCAGAAGTGATTCCAATGATCCATATGAACCCTTCTCCTCTGCGATGGAAATGTGTTGCTGGAAAAGCGCAGCAGGTCAGGCAGCATCTAGGGAACAGGAGAATCGACGTTTCGGGCATTAGCCCTTCTTCAGGAATGAGGAAAGTTGGTCCAGCAGGCTAAGATAAAAGATAGGGAGGAGGGACTTGGGGGAGGGGCGTCGGAAATGTGATAGGTGGAAAGAGGTCAAGGTGAGGGTGATAGGGAGGGGGAGTTGAAATGCTGTGCTACAGGGTGGTTGGGTTGGTTTGTCCGGGTGGCCCAGAGGTGCTCCCTGAATCGCTCCGCAAGTAGGCGGCCTGTCTCCCCAATATAGAGGAGGCCACACCGGCTGCAGCGGATGCAGTAGATGATGTGGGTGGAGGTGCAGGTGAATCTGTGGCGGATATGGAAGTTTCCTTTGGGGCCTTGGAGAGGAGTGAGGGGGGAGGTGTGGGCGCAAGTGTTGCACCTCCTGCGGTTGCAAGGGAAGGTGCCGGGAGTGGTGGTTGGGTCGGTGGGGGGTGTGGATCTGACAAGGGAGTCGCGGAGGGAGTGGTCTCTACGGAAAGCTGATAGGGGAGGGGAGGGGAATATATCCTTGGTGCTGGGGTCTGTTTGGAGGTGGCGGAAGTGACGGCGGATGATGCGCTGTACATGGAGATTGGTGGGGTGGTAGGTGAGGACCAGTGGGGTTCTGTCCTGGTGGCGGTTGGAGGGGCGGGGCTCAAGGGCGGAGGAGCGGGAAGTGGAGGAGATGCGGTGGAGGGCATCGTCGACCATGTCGGGGGGGAAATTGCGGTCCTTGGAGAAGGAGGCCATCTGTGTTGTACGTATTTTGAACTGGTCCTCCTGGGAGCAGATGCGGCGGAGTCGAAGGAATTGGGAGAATGGGTTGGCGTTTTTACAGGGGGCAGGATGGGAGGTGGTGTAGTCCAGGTAGCTGTGGGAGTCGGTTGGTTTGTAGTAGATGTCCGTGTTGATTCGGTCGCCTGAGGTAGAAATAGATAGGTCGAGGAAGGGGAGGGAGGAATCTGGGACTGTCCAGGTGAATTTGAGGTCGGGGTGGAAGGTGTTGGTGAAGTGGATGAACTGTTCAACCTCCTCGTGGGAGCACGAGGCGGCGCCGATACAGTCATCGATGTAGCGGAGGAAAAGGTGGGGGGGGTGGGGCCAGTGTAGTTGCGGAAGATGGACTGTTCCACACTCTGGACCAGCTCCTGGGCCATTCATTCATCTGTTCTCTCCTCCTATTCCTATCTGTACTAGCTTGGAGCACTAGGAGTAATCCAGAGATTACTACAATCAAGGCTGTCCTTCTTAAAATTCTGCCAAACTTCAAGTATTCTCCCTTCAGAATCTCATCTCTTTTCCTTCCTGTTGTTAGCTCCAATATGTACAATGACCTTCTGTTGGTCCCACTCCCCTTTAAGAATATTCTGCACTCTCTCTAAGATATCCTTGATCCTGGCACCAGGGAGGCAACACAGCATTCTGATTTCTCACTGTCAGCCACATAAACATCGGTCTGTGCCTCTGACTCGGAAGTCCCCCATCACAATTGATCGCTTGGAACCTAACGTACTGCTCATTACATGAGAGCCAGTATCTTGGCTGTTCGTGCTACGTTCCCTTGAGAGTCTATCACCCCCTTCATTTAAAAAAAACACACTTGTTTGAGATAGGGATAGCCACAGGCGACTCCTGCATTACCTGCCTCCCTCTCCTACCTTTCCTTGTGGTAACCCATCTACCTGACTGTATCTGTGGATTTTCTCCCTTCTTATAACTGCCATCCATCATGCCCCAGCTCCTGTAAATTCCTCGTTGCCTCGAACTATTGCTCCAAAACGATCTGTGCAATCTAATAAGATTCACAACCAAATACACTCACTGCAGACATCATCAGTAACATAGAAACTCTTCCTAATCTCCCTGCTCCTGGAATTCAAGGAAATCACCTCCAACATCTAAAATACCTCAAAAGGAGCAGCTCTGACAGCCACAATTTTTCCCATCCTCGTTCTTAGATAAAATGTTTTAAAAAATCTTTCAGTTCTGAAGAAATCACGCTGAACTTGAAACACTATCTGGTTTTTCTCTCCACAATGCTGCTAGAACTGCTGAGTTTCTTCAACATTCTCTATGTTTTATCCAATTTCTAGCATCTGTAATATTTATACTTTCATGACTTAAAAACATGACCGTGATTCACGATCAACATTTTTGTCTCAGGCCTGCAGCAGTGCTCCAGTGAGGCTCATAACCAGCTGAAAGAATAGCATCTCGTTTTCCCTTTTTGGGACCCTGCAACCTTCAGAACTCAATATAAAGTTCTATAATTTTAGGGCCAAAAACACCGCCTTCCATGTTCCCCTCATCTTCACATACCTTGATACGGTCCTATCCCCTTGGTCCAGGAACTCCCCACATACATTCAGGACACCACCCACGCCCTCCACCTTCTCCAAGACTTTAGTTTCCCTGACCTCCAATGCCTCATCTTCACCATGGACATTCAGTCCCTATACACCTCCATCCACCATAACGAGGGCCTTCAAGTCCTCAGTTTCTTCCTCTCCTGGCATCCCCACCAGTACCTTTCCACTGACACACATTTGTTACGCTGAACTGGTCCTCACCCTTAATAATTTCTCCTTTGAATTCTCCCACTTACTCCAGATGAAAGGAGTAGCCATGGCCACCCACATCAGCCCCAGCTATGCCTGTCTCTTTTTTGGTTATGTGGAACAGTCCATCTTTCGCAGCTACACCGGCACCATTCCCCACCTTTTCCCCCAATACATTGTGCTCTCATGAGGAGGTTGAACAGTTCATCAACTTTGAGTTGAAAATTTATTGCTGGAACAGTACAGCAGGTCAGGCAGCATCCAGGGAACAGGAGATTCGACGTTTCGGGCACAGGCCCTTCTTCAGGAATGAGCAGAGACTGTTCAGCAGGAGAAGATAAAAGGTAGGGAGGAGGGACTTGGAGGAGGGGCGTTGGAAATGTGATAGGTGGAAAGAGGTCAAGGTGAGGGTGATAGGTCGGAGTAGGAAGGAAGGCGGAGAGGTCAAGAAGAAGACTGCAGGTCAGGAAGGCGGTGCCGGGCTGGAGGGACCGCAAGTAGGCGGCCTGTCTCCCCAATATAGAGGAGGCCACACCGGCTGCAGCGGATGCAGTAGATGATGTGGGTGGAGGTGCAGGTGAATCTGTGGCGGATATGGAAGTTATCAACTTCATCAACTTCATCAAGTTCATCAACTTCACTAACACATTCCACCCTGACCTTAAGTTCACCTGGACCATCTCAGACATCTCCCTCCCCTTCCTGGACCTCTCCATCTCCATCAACGGTGACCAATTCAACACTGACATCTTCTACAAATCCACAGCTACCTGGACTACAGCTCCTCCTACCTGCCTCATGGAAAAAGGCTATCCCTTATACCTAATTCCTCTGCCGCTCTTAGGAGGGCCGGTTGCACCACAGAGCACACTAGATGACCTCCTTCTTCAAAGATCGCAATTTCCCCTCCCATATGGTTGATGATGCCCTCCGGTGCATGTCGTCCACTTGCACCTCTGTCCTCGAACCCCACCCCTCCAATTGCAAGGACAAAACCTCCCCTGGTCCTCACCTTCCACCCCACCAACCTCCATATACATCGCATCATCCTCCACCATTTCTTCCAACTACAAACTGACCCCACCACCAGAGATATATTTCCCTCCCCACCCCTATCCACTTTCCATAAAGACCATTCCCTTTGCAACTCCCTTATCACGTCCATGCAACTCCCCTCACCCCCAACCATCCACCTTCCTCTGCCACTGCAGGAATTGCAAAACCTGCACCCACACCTCCCCCCCTCACCTCTGTCCACGTTTCCAAAGGAGCCTTCCACATCCATCAGAGTTTTACCTGCACTTCCACACGTCATTTACTGTTATCAGTTGCTCCCGATGTGGTCTCATCTATGTTAGGAAGACAGGACGCCTACTTGCAGAGTGCTACAGAGAACATCTCCGGGACTCCCGCACCAACCAACGCCACCGCCCCGTGGCCGAACACTTCAACTCCCCCTCCCACTCCGCCAAGGACATGCAGGTCCTGGGCCACCACCACCACCACTCCCTAAATACTCGATGCCTGGAGGAAGAATGCCTCATCTTCTGCCTCTGGACCATCCAACCCCATGGCATCAATGTGGATTTCACCAGTTCCCTCATTTCCCCTCCCTCCACCTTATCCCAGTTCCTACCTTCCAACTTGGCACCGCCCTCATGACCTGTCCATCTTCCTTCCCATCTATCCGTTCCACCCTCCTCTCCGACCTAAAACCATTACCCCACCTCCACCTACCTATTGCACTCTCAGCTATCTTCCCCCCCTCAGTCCCACCCGCTCCCCATTTATCTCTCTACCTCCTCGGCTCACAGCCGCATTCCTGATGAACGGCTTTTGCCCGAAACATGGATTCTCCTGCATCTCAGATGCTGCCTGACCTGCTGTGCTTTTCCAGCAACACACACTCAACTCTAATTTCCAACATCTGCAACTCTCACTTTCACCTAGTTGACTTTACCCACCACTACAACCCAAGCCTTGTCATCACATAGGTTGCTTTTAGCACAGCTAACTCATTTTCACCTACTTACAGTTCCCATTATCAACTTTTCTCCTTTTCTGGCATATAATTATTCATTCCTTTGTTTGCCTAACTATTTTTCTCCAAGGAGTTCCAAAGATTCACAACCCTCTAGAAGAAGGAATTCCTCCTCAATTCAGTCTTAATCTCAGGATAAAGGGATACCAATTTATGTCCTTTGGTCCTTGACTCTCCCATGAGGGGAAGCATCCTCAGCGTTTGCCCTACCAAGCCCATTAAGAATCCTATACATTTCAATGTGGTCACCTCTCATTCCTCTAAATTCCAAATGAGTAGAGTCCCAATCGGTTTAGCCTTTGCTCATTAAACAATCTCTCCATACCAGAGGTCATCCTAGTGAACCTTCTCTGAACTGCATAAATGAAATGGTGTCTTTATATAAATAAGGGTTCAAGTTTTCAAGACTCTAGAATGAAGTTTGTCAAGCTTGCATTTCCAAGAATTTACTGAGTACCACTTCTTCGCTTTCTCCCTTCTTTCCATTTCCCAATTTACCACTGTTACTCAAATGTTACTTATGCTCTCTACACTGAAGACAGATGTGAAATTAAATTAGATTTCCTACAGTATGGAAACAGGCTATTTGGGTCCACACCAACAGTCTGAAGAGTCACCCACCCAGACCCATTCCCCTACCTTATATTTACCCCTGACTAATGCACCTACCACTATGGGTAATTTAGCATGGCCAATTCACCTAAATTGCACATCTTTGGATTGTGAGAGGAAACCCATGCAGACGTGGGAAGAATGTGCAAACTCCACACCGACCGATTCTCGCCCAAGGCGGGTATCGAACCCAGGTCCCTGGTGCTGTGAGGCAGCAGTGCTAACCACTGAGCCACTGTGCTGCCTGCCAGTTCAATTCATATGCCATCTGTCTACTTCCAATTACCAATTCTCCAGACTCAATTTCTGGAGGATCAGCACTTACTTTGTTAACATTTTATAATATTTATAGAAACTCCTACAACCTGTTTTATATTTTGGGCCAGCTTTCTTTTGAATACTAGTTTTTTTCTCACTTTCTTTTGTCATGTACTGTATTTCTTTCTTATATTTTGTCCAATCTTCTGACATCTCATCTGCACAATTATACACATTATTCTTTTAGATTAATGCTGAAAATGTGTTGCTGGAAAAGCGCAGCAGGTCAGGCAGCATCCAGGGAACAGGAGAATCGACGTTTCGGGCATAAGCCCTTCTTCAGGCTTATGCCCGAAAAGTCGATTCTCCTGTTCCCTGGATGCTGCCTGACCTGCTGCACCTTTCCAGCAACACATTTTCAGCTCTGATCTCCAGCATCTGCAGACCTCACTTTCTCCTCTTTTAGATTAATATCATCTTTAACCTTTCAATTTAGCAACACGGTCAGTCTCTTGGAAGTTTTCTTACTTGTTGGCATGGGACTCAGTGGTTAGCACTGTTACCTCACAGTGCCAGGAACCTGGGTTCGAGTCCAGCATTGAATGACCGTCCAAATTCCACACAGACGTTCTCCCCTGTCTCAGTGGGTTTCCTCCGGATGCTATGGTTTCCACCCACAATCCAAAAGATGTGCAGCTGAGATGAATTGGCCATGCTAAATTGCTCATTGTGTTAGGCGCATTAGTCAGGCGTAAATAACGGGAAATGAGTCAGGGTGGGTTACTCTTCGGAGGGATAGTGTGGACTTGTTGGGCTGAAGGGCCTGTTTCCACACTGTAGGGAATCTAATCTAATCTATTACCGCTTAGATGCAAAAGGTCTGAAAATTAATAAAAAAGTGAGTGGTGTAGTGGCTCAGTGGTTAGCACTGCTGCCTCACAGTGCCAGGGACCCGGGTTCGATTCCTGCTTTGGGTGACTGTCTGTGTGGAGTTTGCACATTCTCCCCATGTCTGTGCGGGTTTCCTCTGGGTGTTCCAGTTTCCTCCCAAAGTCACAAAGATGTGCAGGCCAGGTGAATTGGCAATGCTAAATTGCCCATAGTATTAGCTGCATTATTCAGGGGTAAATATAGGGTAGGGGAATGGGTCTGGGTGGGTTGCTCTTTGGAGGATTGGTGTAGACTTGTTGGGCTGTAGGGTATCTAATCTAATCATATCTATTCTAAATAGTTTGGAATATCCCCTTAAATGTCTATCACTACATCTCTATTGACCTATTCTTCAGCGTAATTTGCCAATTCATTTTCGCTCGTTCTCTTTTTATACCTTCATAATTGCCTTTACTTATGTTTCTAAAAAATAAGTAACCCACTCTTCTGTCCTTTAAACTGAGTGTAAAAGTCAATCATACTATGACCAATGCAACAAAATATTTTCACTGAGATCATTAATTAATCCAATCTCATTATCATCCACCAAGTTTACTTCAGCCTGCTCCCTAGCTGGTTGCAAGACATGCTTTCTAACAAATTATCTCAAATGTTCTACAAACTCCTCAGCTAGACTACCTTTGTTCATTTGATGTTTCCAGATTGGTACTACATTAAAATCTCACCTGATTACTGCCATGCCTATCTTACAAGCTCATATTATTTCTTCATATATGCTCCACACTACTATTTGGTTATTGTTAAAGGACATGTGCTTCATTTCCATGAGTTACTTCTTGCCATTATCTTCTCTCATTACGTCGTGACTATAGTTCAAAGTCTCTACCATTTCCTTTCCTTACGAGTTCCCCAGTCTCATCCTCCAAGGGACTAATACTTACTTCAGCTACTATTTCCTTTTAGATACCTGTAGAAACTTTCATTTGTTTTTATATTCTTCTCATATTTGTAATCTTTTGGGCCCACCACTAAGTGTTGTAAGCTTTTTCTATCAATTTGACAATATTCCACATCCTTTGTTAGATATTGACGGTCTATCCTTCTCATAATGCCTTTCTTTCTGTCGCAGAAAATATATTTTTACAGTGTCAGAGTCATACAGCATGGAAACCGACCCTTTGGTCTCACCAGTTCATGCCAACCATAATCCCAAACTAAACTAGTCCTACCTGCATGTACTTGGTCCATATCCCTCCAAACATTTCTTATTCATGTACTTATCTAAATGTCTTTTAAACATTGTAACTGTATCCAAATCCACCACTTCCTCTGGAAGTTCATTCCACACACGAACCGCTGTGATATCTGCAGGACGCCCCACGATCCTCCTCAAGTAGTGTTATGGTATTGATTATGTCCACCTGATGGCAGCTAAGGTCTATTCAAAGTTTTATCTGAAAAATCACACTGCGAACGATGCAATATTCCCTCATTATTGCACTGCAATTTCAGCCCAAAATATGTACTCAAGTTCTGGAGTAGAGCTTAAAACCACAAGTTTGTGACTCTAGGTAGGGGTGCTAATAGAGCCAAATCAGACAGACAGCTTTTGTTGAGTGTAGTAAATTACCTTCTTAATTTCTACTACTGCCTTACTTACTAACCTATTCTCCCAGTCTAATTTGAACAACTCTATTTTCATTCCTGTGTAATTCCTATATTTAAATTTAAAACATTAATTTTAGACCATATTTCTTTCCTTCAAACTAACTGTCAAATTCAATGTCATGACTACAGTTGCCTAGAGGGTCCTTTACAATGAAATTATTGATCAATCCTGTCACATTATACATCATCAAGTTTAATATGGCATACTCTTTTAATATTGATTTAAGAAACTGAGGACATTCTATGAACTTGCCCTCCCATCTATCATTGCCAATCTGATTTGTCCAATCCATGGTTGTTATATACTTTCCTTACAAGTCCCAGTTACTTTTTAATTTTGGAACATTGAACTGCAGTAGGTCATTCAGGCCCCCAAACCTGTTACACTATTCAATAAGTCAATGGTTGATCTATGGCCTAACTCCATATACCTGCCTTTGGCCCATATCCCTTAATCCCTGAACAAAAATTTATCTGTCTCTGATTTAAAACTAACAACAGATTTAATGTCCATTGTCATTTATGGAAGAGTTCCAAATGTCTACAACTCTCTTTGTGCAGAAGTGCTTCCTAACATTTCTTCTGAACAATCTAGCCCTCAGTCTCCGATGATGTCCCCCAGTTCTGGAATCCCTAACCAGTGGAAATAGTTTATTTTTGCCTACTCTGTCTTTTCCTGCTATTACCTTGAAAACGTCAATCAAATCACCCCTTAATCTTCTAAATTTGTGAAAAAACAGGGTTAAATTGTATAATCTCTCCTCATAACTTAACCCCTGAAGTACAGGTACCATTCTTGTAAACCTATGTTGTACTCCCTCCAAGGCCAATGTATAAGGGTGTGGCGCTCAGATCTGCACACATTGCTTAGGTAGGTTCTAACTAGGGTAACTAGGGAAGACCAGCATTCCATTAGCTTTTCTGATTATTTTCTGCCCCTATTCATGACATTGTAAAGATCCATGTACCTGACCACCCCCTGTCCCCCACAAGATATTGTGTGTTGCAGTGCAGCAACTATTGGGGAGGGGGGGGGGGGAAGGTGGAGCAAGTTATAAATGGCTTTCATCAATAATTTCCTTCTTTGCCATTTACCATCTTCACTGATATACTTACACACCTTAATCTGCAAACCATAGTTGCTTCCTATGATTCTACTGACAGTGTAGTTATGGCAATCTGAAATGAGAGGGATAATGATTGAGTAGCGGGGAAGGGATGGATGTGGAGAAACAGTTTTTAGCAGCACAATTGTTTAAGTAGTATCATTATTGCAACAAAAGGAAATAATGGAGACATTTAAGACTAAAAGGACAGTCAAAACTACAAAGAAATGGTACCAGTTATATTTTCAGCTTGAGAAAGAAAAATACTGCAAATTATAGAAATCTGAAATGGAAACAGGAAATATTCACCAGGACAGGCAACATCTGTAGAGAGAAGAGCAGAGTTAATGGGCTGAATTTTCATTCAGCAGTGGGTTGGGATCAAAGACAGCCAATTCCTATGATCAGCTGGTGTTGCCAGTTTAGCTGGCATGTTCACATTTGTGTGCCATTTTGGAATAGGCCTCTGTGATGTAATGGCTAACTGCCCACAGGTGACATGTAGCAAATCAAAAAGGTCATTAATGATTCTTGATTTTCCAGTTGGATGTGCAGGGCCTCTGTTAAGCCTGTACTCTGGGTGATGAGGCCTCTCT
Source organism: Chiloscyllium plagiosum (assembly GCF_004010195.1). Taxonomy (NCBI): domain Eukaryota; kingdom Metazoa; phylum Chordata; class Chondrichthyes; order Orectolobiformes; family Hemiscylliidae; genus Chiloscyllium; species Chiloscyllium plagiosum. Next base: position 67,027,482 of record NC_057711.1, read on the forward strand.
GAGTAGACTGAGGGGTGAGCACTTGATGAAGTTTTGTTAAGCCTCACAGGAACATGATAACCAAAAAGGACACAGCTGCACTCACAGGCTGATCTACAGAGGACCTCTAACATTGACTGACTCCAAAAAGGTGTGGCACAGAGAGATCTGGGTGTTCCTCTGCCTGAAACCTAAAAGGTAGCATGTAGGTGCAGCAAGTAATTAAGAAGGCAAAAGGAACTTTCAGCTTTATTCCTAGGTTCTTTTTTTATGTCCTGAGGAGTGAGAGATGAAAACTTTGTCAATATTATTTTCAGCAAATAACATTGAAACATAAAAATAGGAGCACGAGTAGGCCATTTGGCCCTTAAAGGCTGCTTCACCATTCAGTATGCTCAGGGCTGATTCTTCAAATTGGTACCTTGGCCCCACTTTCTTCCCGTAACCTTTGATCCCTTTGACCCTAAGAACTAAATCAGACTTCTTTTTGAGTTGAAATGAACAATACTTAAGCTATGTACTACCAAGAGTCTAAAATTATAACAATTAAGTTCACTCTATTCTAGATATAGGTATCAACCATCTGTTTGTATACTCACATCTACTCTTCTGTCTCAGCAATCAAAAAAGGAATTGAAATATATTTTTCATTCTTCTTTGCATGGCTTTGGATATATTTATGATAATGGCTGAGGTAAGGCAGAGTGGTATTACTGCTAGACTCTTAATCCAGAAACTTGGCTAATGTTCTGGGGATACAGGTTCGAATCCAGCCAATTACCACCCCATCAGTCTACTCTGGATCATCATTAAAGTGATGGAAGGTGTCATCAACAGTGCTATCAAGTAGCAGCTGCTCAGCAAGGACCTAGTCACTGATGGATTCCACCAGGCCCACCTGACCTCATTACAGCCTTGGTTCAAATATAGACAAAATAGTTGAATTCTAAAAGTGCGGAGAGAGCTTTTGATTTAAGACTGCATTCAATGGAGTGTGGCATCAATGAGCCCTCATAAGACTGGAATTGATGGGTATCAAGAGCAAACTCTGCTGGTTGGAGTCATACCTGGCACGTAAGAAGGTGGTTGTGGCTGTTGAAGTGCAGTCATTTCAGCATCTGGTGATCTCTGTGGGAGTTCCTCATGATAGTGTCCTCGGCCCAACCATATTCGGCTGCTTCATAATTGCCATCCCTCCATCATAAGGTCAGAAATGAGGATGTTTACTGATGATTGCACAATGTTCAGCACTATACTTGACTCCTCAGATACAACAAGATCTGGACAATATCCAGGCTTGGACTGACAAATAGCAAGTAACATTCACACTACATAAATCCTTGACTAAGACCATCACCAATAAGGGAAAATCTAATCGCTGCCCCTTGACACTCAATGGGTGTTACCATCACTGAATCTCCAACTATCTTGGCATTACCATTGACCCGAAGTTCAACTGGACTCACCACATCAACATATTGGCTACAAGAGCAGCTCAGAGGATAGGAATACTGTTCAGAGAAACTCACCTACTGACTGCCTAATGCCTGTCCACCATTGACAAAGCACAAGTCAGGAATGTGATGGAATATTCCCCACTTGCTTGGATGGATGCAGCTCCAACAACATGTAAGAAGCTTGATACCGTCCAGAAGAAAATACAGTTAGCTTGATTGAAACCACATCCATAAACATCCACACCCTCCAACACCAACACTCAGTAGCAGCAGTGTGCAGTGCAGAAATACATCAAAGATCCTTAGACATCATCTTCTAAACCCACAGCCAGTACCATCTAGAAGGATAAGGACAGTAGATATATCAGAACAGCACCACCTTCAAATTCTCCTCTAAACCACTCACCATCCTGACTTGGAAATATGTTATGATTTGGAGATGCTGGTGTTGGACTGGGGTGTACAAAGTTAAAAATCACAACATCAGGTTATAGTCCAACAGGTTTAATTGGAAGCACCCTAGCTTTCGGAGTGACGCTCCTTCATCAGGTGATTGTGGAGGGCTCGATCGTAACACAGAATTTATAGCAAAAATTTGCAGTGTGATGTAACTGAAATTATACATTGAAAAATTGGTTGTCTGTTAAGCCTTTCATCTGTTAGAATACAGCGATAGTTTCACTTCTTTCATGTGTAAATCACAAAACCTTTTTTTAAAAGTTGCATTCTTGGGTTAGCTGTTAACAATGGTGATAGCTAGACAATAGGTTGAAGGTGTTAGCCCCCTGTGTTCTCTGTCTATGACCTGATGTTTAGATTGATTCTAATCTAAAATGTGAGATAACCGAGTTTTACATAAATTCATGCAGTTTTTGAGCTCAGAGTTCTACATGAATGTATGCAGTTTTTGAGCAAAGTGCAATGTAACTCTGCAAGTACAAATTCACCCCACAAAATATATGTGTGCATGTGGATCTTTGTCTATGTGTGTCTGTCTGGGGTGGGGGTTGTGAGTGTGAGAAAGTGTGTGTGTGAGTGTGTAGTGAGTAAAGTCTGTGAGGGGGTGAACATAGTGGACATAGACACCACTATTACGCGTGGGAATATCTCCCACCTTGTACATGGCAGGTACTCATGTGACTCAGCCAATGTTGTCTATCTTATACGTTGCAGGCAAGGATGCCCGGAGGCATGGTACATTGGG
>NC_057711.1:67030570-67042224 GCF_004010195.1 Chiloscyllium plagiosum
CCACACACACCCTTATAGACACACACACTCCCACATGCACCCCCTCACAGACTTAAGACACTCTGACACACACTCTGCACTCACTACACACACACTTTCTCACACTCACAACCCCCACCCCAGACAGACACACACACACAGACAAAGACCCATATGCACACATATTTTGTGGGGGAATTTGTACTTGCAGAGTTGCATTGCACTTTGCTCAAAAACTGCATCCATTCATGTAGAACTCTGAGCTCAAGAAGTGCATGAATTTTTGTAAAACTCGGTTATCTCACTTTTTAGATTAGAATCAATCTAAACATCAGGTCATAGACAGAGAACAAGGGGGCTAACACCTTCAACATATTGTCTAGCTATCACCATTGTTAACAGCTAATCCGAGAATGCAACTTTTAAAAAAAGATTTTGTGATTTACACATGAAAGAAGTGAAACTATCACTGTATTCTAACAGATGAAAGGCTTAACAGACAATCAATTTTTCAATGTATAATTTCAGTTACATCACACTGCAAATTTTTGCTATAAATTCTGTGTTACGATCGAGCCCTCCATTATCATCTGAGGAAGGAGCGTCGCTCCAAAAGCTAGTGTGCTTCCAATTAAACCTGTTCGACTATAACCTGGTGTTGTGTGATTTTTAACTTTGTAGATATGTTGCCATTCCTTTTGTTGTCACTGGGTCAAAATCCTGGAATTCCTTCCGAAAGGGCATTGTGGATCCACCCACAACAGATGGACTGTGATGGTTCAAGAAGGCAGCTCACTACCATCTTCTTAAGGACAACTGGGAATGGGCACTAAATGCTAGCCAGCCAGTGATGCCCATATCCCGACAATAAATTAAAGTATGTAAGTTAAGTGTTAAGAAATTTTTATCAGGTATATTAAGGTAACATTGCAAATGTGAAAATAAATGTAAACATTAGTTTGAGGCTCTAGTCTTCTGCATGGTTAATTATACTGCCATTTGTCAAATTGCATGAATTCTGTTCATGAATGTTTTTGCAAATTGAAAGAAGATAAGTGTACTATTTTCTTACTCCCTTTCATTCAATCCATTTTGTAGATTAGTGCTTTAAAAGTCAATCTATTAAAATTAGGCTGCACTATTAAAAAAGTATAGACTACACTGTGATGAACTGAACATTCTAGTTGTAATTATATTAAATGACATTTAATCCTTACAGTGTCATTAAAAAACATTAATTTTTGTTTTTGCATTTGTTCTGAAGTAACAGAACGGTGTTGGATGTAATAACAAGAACACTTGTGTACTCAGCATTTATCGTGAGCATTCAAACAATTTAAAGGTTCAATACATCATGATTAAAATAGGTTTTCTGGAAATGGATTTGTTGTTACAGTAACAGTTGGTAATTATCTTCACAGAACAGTCTTGTTTCAATATCAGATTGTCAAAGTTAAAATTAAAATGATGAGTATTCAAGTAATACTGCTACTATTAACATGATAGGAAGAATAGTGTCAGCTTTTACAAATTCTGAACAGAAGTGTGATTCTTAATTAAAAGCGACCAATAAATCAATGTAATTTTAGTCTTGGATCTCAAGAGAATGGTAAGTCTAAATATTAAGTCTAAAATGATCACAAGCAATCACATGATATGGGAATGTTATGTACTGAAAATTGAACAAGACAGATTGATAGAAAAAGTAACTTCCTCCTCATTACATACGCATTGTGATTTTTTTTTCATTAGATACAAGTGCTGGCAAGGCCATCATTTAACATATATCCTAGACAAGGTGGAGGGAGGTACTTCCTTAAACCATCTGCAGTTGGTGTAATTCTATCCAAAATACTGTTAGGAAGAATGTTCATGCTTTTGACCTAGTGACAGGAAGAAGACTGGAGGTTGACTAACGTGGTGCCAATACTTCAGAAAAGAGGTAAGGGAAAGCCTGGAAATTATAGACAGGTGAGCCTGACATCAATGATGGGCAAGTTGTTGGAGGGGATTCTGAGGGACAGGATTTACTATCACATCTTCCTTCCCACCTATCCTCTCCACCCTTCCCTCTGACCTATCACTATCACCCCTCACCTGCATCTTGCTATTGCCTTCCCAGCTACCTTACCCCTACTCCCATCTCCACCTTCCCACTGATCTCTCAGCCCCTTTCCTCAGACACACATTCCTGATGAAGGCTTTATGCCCAAAACGTTGACTGTCCTGCTCCTTGGATACTGCCTAACCAGCTGTGCTTTTCCAGCACCACACTTTTGACTCTGACATCTGCAATTCACACTCTCTCCTGGTTAACAAGGTTAGATCACATGGAATAGAGGGAGAGCTAGCCATTTGGATACAGAAGTGGCTTAAAGGTACTTGACAGAGTCGTGATGGAGGGTTGCTTTTCATACTGGAAGCCTGTGACCAGCAAAATGCCACAAGAATTGGTGCTAGGTGCACTGCTTTTTGTCATTTATATAAATGATTTGGATGTGAATTGGAGTATGGTTAGTAAGTTTGCAGATGACACCAAAATTGGAGGTGTAGTGGTCAGCAAAGAAGGTAACCTCAGAAAAATGTGAGATCTTGATCAGATGGGCGGATAGGCTGAGGAGTGGCAGATGGAGTTTAATTTAGATAAATGTGAGGGGCTGCATTTTGGAAAAGCAAATCAGGGCAGGACCTGTACACAGAATGGTAAGGTATCGGGGAGAGTTGCTGAACAAAGAGACCTTGGAGTGAAGGTTCATAGTTCCTTGAAAGTGGAGTCACAGGTAGATGGGATAGTGAAGAAGGCTTTTGGTATGCTTTCCTTTATTGGTAAGTGCATTGAGTATAGGAGTTGGGAGGTCATTTTGCGGCTGTACAGGACATTGGTTAGGCCACTTTTGGAATACTACATTCAGTTCTGGTCTTCCTGCTTTAGAAAGGATGTTGTGAAACTTGAAATGGTTCAGAAAAGATTTACAAGGACTTTGCCAGGGTTGGAGGGATTGAGCTTTAGGGAGAGGCTGAATCGGCTGGAGCTATTTTCCCTGGAGCTCCAGGGGCTGAGGAGGTGACCTTAGAGAAGTTCATAAAATCATGAGGGTCACTGATAAGGTGAAAAGACAAGGTCTTTTCCCTAGTGTAAGGGAGTTCCAAAACTTTAAGGTGAGAGGGGAAAAATTCAAAAGGGACCTAAGGAGCAACGTTTTCATACAGAAGGTATTGCGTGTATGGAGTGAGCTGCCAGAGGAATTGGTGGAGGCTAGTAAAATTGCAATATTTAAAAGGCATTTGGATGAGCATATGAATAGGAAGAGTTTAGAGGGATATGGGCCAAATGGGACTAGATTAACTTAGGATATCAGGTTGGCATGGACAAGTTGGGCTGAAGGGTCTGTTTTCATGATGTACACCTCTATGACTGTATATATGTTCAAGTCAGGAATGATGAGACTTGGGGAGTACCTTGCAAATGGTAGTGTTCCAGTGCACGTGTTGCCCTTATCCTTCCAAGTGTCAATTGGTCATGGATTTGGAAGATGTTGTCATGAGGCTTGGCATATTTATGCTGTGTATCTTGTATATATTACAAACTCCAGTCATAGTGTAATAGATTGTGGTGAGAGTAAATGTTTAAAATGGTAGATGGGGAGCTAAAAGTGTGAACTCCTTAATTCTGGATTGTGTTGGAGCCTCTTGAGAATTTTCAGAGCTGCATTCATTCAGATATTTGGAACATGTTCAATTGCACTTGTGACTTGTACTTGTTGGTGGTGGACAGACTTTCATGAGTCAGACACAGATGTGCTCACCACAAAATTCACAGCTTCTGACCTGCTCTTGTAGTCAAAGTATTTGTATGGCTGGTCCAATTTCTGGTGGAATGTAACCTCAGAGATGGGGAAATCAGTGATGTTATGTGATCGATATTCAATTGGAGATGTTTAAATTCTGTGTTTAAAGATGGTCATTACCTGGCACATAAATGTTACTTGTCACCTCCTTACCCAAGCTTGTCCAGGTCTTACTAGACATCGATTGCTTCTGTATTGAAGCTGGAATGGTGCTAAATATCATATACATCACTGGTCTTTCCCATTTCTGAGCAGATGATAGAAGGAAGATCATTGAAGAATTATCTGCAGAACATTGTGACCAGGACACTACCCTGAGGAACCTCTACAACAGTGTCCCAGGACGGAGGTAATTAGTCTTTACCAGCCACACCCATTTTCCTTTTGCTATATACGACGCTGATCAGTGGAGAGTTTTCCCCCAGATTCCCATTGAGCAGTTTTGCTAGTGATCCTTATTGCTGCATGCTTTCAAATGCTTGGTTCAAGGGCAACCACTCTGACCTAACCCTTGGATTCAGTTAATTCTGGCCACGTTTGAACTGAAGCTGTTGATGAGGGCAGGAGCTGAGTGAGTCAAACTGAACTTCAGTGAGCAGATTATTGTTGAGTAAGTGCAGTATGTGGGCCCTGATCATGACAGCTTCCATCAATTTGCTGGTCTTTGAAGTCCTTACGCCAGAAGAGAAATTCCCATTGTCTTCTGTCTAGGCAGGAACAGCAGCTGGAGCAAGTGTGTGACTTTGTCAAGATAGCAGATCTCCCGCTGGTTAAAGGAGCCTTTGATTTCAGACACCTGGCTTTGAGAGTGATGCATCTCAAGAGGGTGATATTTTACAACCACATTTATTTCATTTACTAAGCGTGGAGTTTTTAAGTTCCTGTTTTCCTTAACTCAGTTAGAATGCCTTTATCCTGCAAAAATCCATAATATTTGAGCTACCATTTCAAACCACAGCATGCCTGTTTGGCGATGAGAGCAATTTGCCACATACATGGCTGATGAGTCCCCATTGCTTCCTGCTCACGTGTGACAGCACGTTTGCAATGAGGGCAGTTCTGAGATCCACACTGTAGAAGAGGTGTGACACGAGGAGGTTTACCAGGATGTTGGCTGGGCTGGAGAGTTTCAGTTATGAAGACAGACTGAGGTTGTTCTTCCTACAGCAGATGTGATTGAGAGGGGACAATGATAGAGATACATAAAATTATAGCAAGAACCATTTCTTCTTGATGAAGGGATCAATGACCAAAGACTGTAGATTTAAGATCAAGACAGAGGGTTTGAGGAAATGAGAAGCAAAACTTTTTCATCCACTGGCTAATGGGAATCTGGAACTCACTGTCTGTAAGGATGGAAGAGGCAGAAACCCTCAAAACATTTAAGAAATATTTCGATGTGTAGTTGTGATGTCAAGACATACAAGGCTATGGGATAAAGGCTGGAAAAATAGTTAGGTGGTTGTTTTTGACCAGTGTGGATGCAATGGGCCAAAGGGCCTTTTACTGCATAATGGATCTCTATGCCTGTGTTCATGGAGGGTGAACGTGAAGATTGATTTCAAGGAGCGTTTTAGTGAATAATTGATTTGTTAACTGCACCTAGGAATAGAATAGAACACACCATTGGCAGCCTAAAGCAATTGTTTCACTGGTTCGACCACTTGGGTTGCCCTCCTACACCTGGAGCACATATTCTCATAGTGCACTGCTGTGTCCTCCAGAGCCTGAATATCATGAGGATACAGCCCTTACCGTCATTGCTTCAGTGGTCACATTAAAATGAGGAAGGGATGAGGTATTAGGGGCTCCAATGTTCTGGAAAGATTGTCCAGGAGTTTTTCATCAGTTCCCAGAGCAGGAAAACCTCCAGATCAGCATTGGTGCTCTTCTCCACACTGTTCCCTCCCTCAGTTAGTACCATCACAGCATCTTCACTGGATTGATTATGTAGTATGTGCCTCATCACAATATCCTGTTTTACCCATCTTTCACCAGCTCTGGGCCAAAGGCCCAGAATTTCCTTCCATTGACCATACGATATAGGAGAAATATTAGGCCATTCAGCTCATTGAGTCTGCTCTACTATTTGATCATGGCTGACATGCTTCTCCTGCCTTTTCCCCATAAACCTTGATCCCTTTACTAATCAAAGATCCTATCTTTATTAATTACACTTAACGATTTAGCCTCTACAGCCCTCTGCAGCAACGAGTTACACCTCTGGCTTACAAGATGATCAGAGGATTTGATGGGGTGGACAGTGAGAGTGTATTTCCTCTGATGGTGATGGCTAGCATGAGGGGACATTGCTTTGAATTGAGGGGTGACAGATGTCAGAGATAGTTTCTTTACTCAGAATAGTTGGGGCGTGGAATGCCCTGCCTGCATCAGTTAGTAGACTTGCCAACTTTAAAGGCATTTAAATGGTCATTGGATAGGTGTATGGATGATAATGCAATAGCGTAGGTTTGATGGGCTTCAGATTGGTTTCACGGGTCAGCATTGAGGGCTGAAGGGCCTGTACTGTGCTGTAATGTTCTATGTTTTATGTTTTATGAAGAAATTCCTCCTCACCTCAGTTCTAAATAGTCGTCCCTTCACTTTGAGGTTGTGCCCTTGGGTTCTAGTCTCTCCTAGTATGGAAACCACTTCCACACTATCCAGGCCTCTCAGTGTTCTGTGAATTTCAATGCCATAACCCCCTCCTCATCATTCTAAACACCGAGTACAGAACAAGAATCTGCAACCACTTCTTATACTCCAAGCCTTTCATCCTCAGGATCATGCTTATAAGTCTCCTCTGGACCACCCCCCCCAAAATGCCATCATATCCTTCCTCAGAAACGGAGCCCAAAACTGCTGACAATATTCTAAATACAGTCTGACCAGAGCCTTATACAACCTCAGCAGTACATCCCTCCTCTCCTATACTAGTCCTCTTGAAATGAATTCTGGATCAATGGTGCTGGAAGAGCACAGCAATTCAGGCAGCATCCGAGGACAGGCAAAATCGACGTTTCGGGCAAAAGCCCTTCATCAGGAATAAAGGCAGAGAGCCTGAAGCGTGGAGAGATAAGCTAGAGGAGGGTGGGGGTGGGGAGAGAGTGGCATAGAGTACAATAGGTCAGTGGGGAAGGAGATGAAGGTGATAGGTCAGGGAGGAGGTCCACCCTCTCCTCCCTGACCTATCACCTTCATCTCCTTCCCCACTGACCTATTGTACTCTATGCCACTCTCTCCCCACCCCCACCCTCCTCTAGCTTATCTCTCCACGCTTCAGGCTCTCTGCCTTTATTCCTGATGAATGGCTTTTGCCCGAAACGTCGATTTTGCCTGTCCTCGGATGCTGCCTGAATTGCTGTGCTCTTCCAGCACCACTGATCCAGAATCTGGTTTCCAGCATCTGCAGTCATTGTTTTTACCTCTTGAAATGAATGTTAACATTTTATTTGCCTTCCTGACTGCCAACTGAACCTATATGTTAAGCTTAAGATAATTCTGAACTAGGTCTTGCAAGTCCCTTTGTGCTTCAGATTTGTGAAGCCTTTTCCCATTTGGAGAGTAGCCTCTATTCTTCCAAAAGTGCATAACTTCACACTTTCCCACATTATCGTCCATTTGCTGCTTCTTTGCCCACTCTTCTAGCCTGTCCAAATCCTTCTAGAACCTCCCTGCTTCCTCAACACTACCTGTCCCTCTGCTAATCTTTGTTACCTGCAAACTTGGCAACAAGTCTCACAATTTCTTGAACCAGATTGTTAATGTACAATTACAATGTATATTTATTCCTAAGACAACTGTGGGGTGTTATATACTCTCCAGCCATCCCGGAGGGGTTGTGGGGTACAGCACACATCACACTGGGAATCCCTGGAGTTGGAGGGGAGGAGTGCAGCAATTCCAAGGAAACTCTTTTGCATTAATGACACCTTGCTGCCTTTAAACTAAACCAGATTGAAAATTAAAGATCACACTATGCCATTTTCACCTATTCACTGATAAGGCCCACACAGACTTCCCAATCTTCCCAGTGCCTTTGATCCCGGAGGCTGTGGTGTAGTTGTCATATGTTGCCCTGCCCAATGGATGATTCTGTTTGCAGCAGATGGATTGCAGTGGTTCAAGGAGACAGTTCACCAGCGTCTTTATAAGGGTGATCAAAGATGGTCAATAAATGCTGATTTTGCCAATGATGCTCACATCCTAAGAAAAGAAGTACTGTCCTTTACATAAAACCTCCTGAACGCTTTTGACATTGGTAAGTTGATAGGATCAAAACCTGATATAGCTGGGATATGTAGAGGATATCGCATGAAGAAAGTTCTTCCCTTCCCTACAGCTTTCATGACCATTAGACATCTCAGTCCACTTCACTACCAGTGTGGTACTTTTGAAGAGGAGGCACTGTAATGCAGGAAATAAGGCAGCCAATTTGTACATTCCAATCTTCTACAAACAACAATTTAGTAACAATTCAGTAATTTATTTTTATAACGCTGATTGAGGATTACATATCGACCAGAATTGAAATCCTCAATATTGTTCTTGTTACATTGTAATCCCACGAATCCAATGCTCGCCCTGGCTATCATTTCAACTTGCACCCACTGTATACTTTAGTTCATCTTTAGCTCAGCTACCCATGCCCTGACTCAATGCAAACTACATTTACTAGCAGCCTCATGCTCACTGACCTATCTTGGTTCTTGATCTGGTACCATGTTTTTACGTTCTCATCTTTATGTTCAAATTCCACTGGGGCTTCCCCTGCTTATCTCTGTAATTTGCCATCAGTCTATGTTCTTCAACATCCACGAAAGAGACAGCACGAGGAAGCCATTCAGGCAAACTCTGGCAAAGGAGTGTCAGCACGTTGGAGGAACAATGTACAATGGAATTGGATGGATACCTTGACAAACTGCATCTTCAATGTCAAAACCATCCGAATCAGTACCTGGAACATCAGAATACTTGTCCAGTGTATGACACTGACATAGATATCGTGAGGAATAGAACCTATTGGCTTGCCAGCTTTAACATCAGAGGGATATGGTGGACATGCCAAGGACAAATAAACCGCGAGGGCATGATAATCTGTATCCTGAGCAAGAAGAACATCTCACCTGTTAAGTTGGCCTTTCACTCAATATTTGTTTAGTCCAAGCACTAGCAGAGCGAAATATGATCAAATTACTGCTCACTGATTTCAATACTAAGCTCAACAGCAATCAGAACAGTACAATCAGATTCTATAGGTCCACAAAATTGGTCAACATGGTACTGCTTCCTCACAGTGCTAGGATCCCAGATTTGATTCCACCCTCGGGTGACTGTATGGAATTTGCATGTTCTCCCTGTGTCTGTGTGGGTTTCCTCCAGGTGCTCTGGTTTCCTCGCACATCCAAATATGTACAATTTTGGTGGATTGGCCATGGGAAATGCAAGGTTACACAGAAAGGGTAGGTGAATGGGTCTGGGTAGGCTGCTCTTCAGAGGGTCAGGGCGGACTCGATGGGCTGAATGGCCTGCTGTCATACCGTGGAGATTCTATAATTCTAAGATTAACCATTGGAAATATAGTGCCTGCTGGCCTTCTGCAACAACAAATATCTCTGTATTGGGAATACCTTGTTCAAACACAAGGACATTCACAAAAGAAAATGAGTCTCCAGGTGGTAATTCTCTAAATGAGGTTGGTTATCAACAATGAATGGAGGGTATCTGTAAATGATGTCCAGATGTGTTGAGCTGCTGATGTAGGATTAGCTTAATACCCTGTGTCAGATCCACCTGAAGCTCAAGAAAGCATCAATCAAAAAGTCACTCTGGCCATTTACAACAGAGAAACTAAGAGTTTCCAATTAGTCTATTTGGACAGATTCAAAGTATTACTGAGGAAAGCCACTGTCAAGACAAAGGGGAAATCGTTCAAAGTGCATTTAAGAAGAGTGCAGAAGTCACGATAAATGGAGGAGAGGAACCAAGAAAGAAAGATAGATCACTGATCCAAACTGAAAAATTAGTGCTGAAAATAAATTGGTGAATTGTAAAAGGGACCAATAGAAGAACGCTGAGCAAAGAAAAGAATGCCACTTCATAAGGCTGCGACAAGCTGAATGTACTGTATTTGTATTTATATAATGTCAGCTAAAGTGCATCTGTAAATTCATGTTGAAAAGATAAATAAACCTAAAAAAAATAGTGCACAATTGGCCTGAGTGCCACAATGACTGAAAATTCAATAGATTGAACACTTCAACCAGAATTATGAAACTTGCACCTCACATAAACGTCCAGTAAGGGGAAACATTGTCCTGAGAAACACACACTTAAAAAAATGAGTGAACATTTTAACTAGTTTCCATTCTGTAATTTCAAATAATATGGCAATATTATTTCTTATTGTTCAATTACTGTGCCTTTTGCAATATTGCTGAAATTACTTCAGTTATTCAACAGTCCCATTAGAGGGTTCAAAACAATCAGTGAAATGGACATATACTCTAAAAGCTTTATGTGTTTTGTTGAGTGAGCAATATAGAAAATCTCTCTGCCGTCTGCAAGGTTATTTGAGCTAACTTTGTGACTTGCTTACTTCTCAAAAACTAATTTGAAATATTTTTTGTAGCACATAGCTGAAAAGCAATATTTTAAGATACAATTAATGTTTCAGTCACATTATCACTTTATCCCCAGGACATTTGATAATGGACAATGATAGAAGACAGCACAGTATTCATGGTTTAACCAAGGTACATAAACATTTTGACATCCTAAAATCTATATATGAATCAAATTATTCTTAATTCACATTAATTACATTCTCCCAGTGTCTGCGTGGGTTTCCTCCGGGTTCTCCGGTTTCCTCCCGCAGTTCAAAGATGTGCAGGTCAGGTAGATTGGCCGTGCAATTGCCCATAGTGTTAGATGCATTAGTCAGAGGGAAATGGGTCTGGGTGGGTTACTCTTCAGACGGTTGGTGTGGACTTGTTGGGCCAAAGGGCCTGCTTCCACTCTGTGGGGAATCTAATCTAATCTAATCTAATTGTCAATGCCGCAAGTTATTTTGCTTTCGTGGTGCTTAAATATAGGATGCAGCAAATTGTTTAACATGAAATAACAAGAATCCAGAGAAAGTATGTTCCTGTCAGGGTGAAAGGCAAGGCTGGTAGGTATAGGGAATGCTGGATGACTAAAGAAATTGAGGGTTTGGTTAAGAAAAAGAAGGAAGCATATGTCAGGTATAGACAGGATAGATCGAGTGAATCCTTAGAAGAGTATAAAGGAAGTAGGGGTATACTTAAGAGAGAAATCAGGAGGGAAAAACGGGGACATGAATTAAGGAGAATTTGGGAAATAGAATTAAGGAGAATTCAAAGGGTTTTTACAAATATATTAAGGATAAAAGGGTAACTAGGGAGAGAATAGGGCCCCTCAAAGATCAGCAAAGCGGCCTTTGTGTGGAGCCACAGAAAATGGGGGAGATACTAAATGAATATTTTGCATTTTGCAAAATGTCCAGATTATAGAAGAGGAAGTGCTGGATGTCTTGAAATTAGTCTCCCATGGGGAACCTTGTCGAACGCCTTACTGAAGTCCATATAGATCACATCTAATGCTCTGCCCTCATCAATCGTCTTTGTTACTTCTTCAAAAAACTCAATCAGGTTTTTGAGACATGATTTCCCAAACACAAAGCCATGTTTACTATCCCTAATCAGTCCTTGCCTTTCCAAATACATGTACATCCTGTCCCTCAGGATTCCACCAACAACTTGCCCACCACCGAGATGAGGCTCACCAGTCTATAGTTCCCTGGCTTGT
>NC_057711.1:67042724-67059151 GCF_004010195.1 Chiloscyllium plagiosum
ATAATCAAGAAAGAACCCACTGTACTTACTAATGCAGCCTTTCTCTTGGACGGACTTAAAACAATAATTAACTTATCTGATTCTGTGTTGTGAACTTTGTCCAAATCGGTTCCTCCAAGATTAGTTGTGAATTTCACTGTTTGTTAATTTTCCCAGATGTACTCCGATGTCCAGCGACACATGAATTCAAAAACAGCGGATAGGTGAGACATCTCTAGGACATGAGCACCAATCAAGCCCAATGCCCTGTGACTGAACACTTCAACTCCCCCTCCCAATCCATCAAGGACATGCAAGTCCTGAGCCTTCTCCACCACCAAATCCTAGTCACCCGACACCTGGAGGAAGAACCCCTCATCTTCCACCTTGGGACCCTCCAACCACACGGGATCAATATCGATTTCACCAGTTTCCTGATCTCCCCTCCACCCACCATAGCCCAGATCCAACCATCTAACTTGGCACCACCCTCCTGAACTGACGTACCTGTCCATCTTCCTTCCTACTTATCCACTCCATCCTCTACTCTGACCTATTACCACCAAACCCCACCTTCATCTACCTATCACATTCACAGCTCTCTTCTCCATAGCTCCACCCTCTCCCATTTATCTCTCAGCCTACTTGGGCCTCACCCCCCCCACCCAAAATGGTGCAGTGCAGAGGGACCTGGATGCCCTTGTCCGTGAATTACAGAAAGATACCATATATACTCATGTATCGGTTGAATTTTGAAGAGGGTTTTTTAAATCTGAAATTAGGGGGTCGATTTATACTCGAGGTATTATTTTTGAGGGGATGAATATTTATCTACAAACTAGATAAAATGGTTCCTGTTTCTGGAACATTCCCAGCAATATGTTTGGGCCACGGTAAACCATGGGTAACCGAAACTGACTCCGTGGATACACGGTATCCCTGTACTGTCATACCATTCAGTAATTCTGAAAACCTGGAGCGGAACATGATGGCTGGTAGATTGGAAGACTTGAAACTGAGCAGTACGGCCAGCAGATTGGAAAGCTGGAGCGGAGCGCAACGGGCAGGCACACTGACTCATAAATGATGACTTGTAACTGTGAAGAACTAGGGTTGACTTACACATGAGATATATAGAAAATACAAGATAGTTTGGCCAAAATAAAGGGTCTACTTATACATGAGTATACACAGTAGCATTCAGGTACAGCAGGTAATAAGAATGACAAATAAAAGTAAAAGTTGAGAAGTGTTGTTGGAATTTTATAAGGCATTTGAGAGACTGTAGTTGGTGTAAGCCATTTAGAACCGAGATTATAAAAAATTTCTTCACCTAGACAGCAATAATACTCTGGAATTCTCTTCAGAAAGCAGTTGATGGCAAAAGATTGAATAAGGGATAAGACATAGTTCTTGGGGCAAAAAGGAGCAAAGGGTATTTAGAGAAATCAGGAACAGTGTACTGAGTTGGATGATCAGTGACAGATTGAAAGCTCGGAGGGCCAAATGGCCTACTCCTCCCAGTTTATATGTTTCAATGAATAGGTTTGATCATGCCTCAATATTTGTTTTCTAACTGTGGAATAGAATGTAATGGAAACAATCCCCATACCAGCCAAAAGGTTAGAAAAAACAAAATTCCTGCAACATATCACCGATCAAACATTTCTGGAAAAGAAACATATTTTGTTGATGTTATTCATTTTATACTCATTTTATTGTGGGCGGCACGGTGGCACAGTGGTTAGCACTGCTGCCTCACAGCGCCAGAGACCCGGGTTCAATTCCCGCCTCAGGCGACTGACTGTGTGGAGTTTGCACGTTCTCCCCGTGTCTGCGTGGGTTTCCTCCGGGTGCTCCGGTTTCCTCCCACAGTCCAAAGATGTGCAGGGTCAGGTGAATTGGCCATACTAAATTGCCTGTAGTGTTAGGTAAGGGGTAAATGTAGGGGTATGGGTGGGTTTCGCTTCGGCCGGTCGGTGTGGACTTGTTGGGCCGAAGGGCCTGTTTCCACACTGTAATCTAATCTAATCTACTCAGATTGGATAATTCCCAGGAATACCAATTCAAGCGGGAAAACTAATGAGTGGTGTTTGCCAATTGCAGGATTTATTCTCAAGAAAAAACTATGTTCTTTCTATCACACAAATAAGCCATGCAATATATGAATTTCAATGTCAGTGTGATGTCAGGTATGTAGCCCATACATCTTAAAGACTGGTGAATTATATTAAGCAGCATGTCCCTTCAGTTGTTCATAACTAGAAGGTACTGACCATACCCACCTCGCCTACACTTACAAAACTCACAGAACGTGTCCAGTGTCAGGTGGGAATCAGCACTTGGGCAACATTTGCTCCATAATCCTGACTGTGTGAAGAATTGCACTGCCACACAATTTAGAAGTAATTCTGGCTCACAATATGGTGCACCGTACATGCATACGGATGATGACATCCATTTGTTGGTTAATTTCTCAGAGCAATATCCTAACCAAATAGAATCAACCTGCTTGCTTTAAAATGTAAATACAGTGAGGCAGTTAACGGTCAGTCAGCATTTACTACGTGCATTGACTATGTTAATGTTTCTCAGGGTCCACTTGCCAACCAATCAACACTCTCCTTTTACGCAGTGCAAATGTTGTTTTTCCCATTAATGTGGCTTTCTTACGAATTATTCTGATGAAAAGCTTTGAGAAAATGCATCTTTTCTTCAGGAATACTCAGATTCTACACTATAAAATCACTATTTGATGGTCACCTCTCTTTAAAAGGAGGTGCTAATTGAATAAAGATTTGTGCATTTTGTGTGTCTCACTGTGTCTCACACCTGCAAAAAAAAATAAAAGGAGATGCTAGCACAGTAGCTTTGTCACTGGCCCAGTAATCCAGAAACCCATGCTAATGCTCTAAGGACATGGGTTCAAGTCCTTTCATAGCTAACTGTAAAACTTGAATTCATTTAATAAATCTTGAACTAAAATCTGATCAAACGGTGATCATGAAACCATTAGCAATTGTGATAAAAACCCAGCTGGTTCAATGCTGATACCCTTTAGGGAAAGAAAATTTCACCTTCTCACCTCATCTGGCCTACATGAGAATCCAGATCCACTGCTGCGTTGTTAACTCCTAACTGTCCTTTGAAATGGCCTGGCAAGTTGTACCATACCATGAGAAAATAGGATACAAGTAATAAATCTTGACAGGGAGGAGAAAGTGAGGACTGCAGATGCTGGAGATCAGGGCTGAAAAATGTGTTGCTGGAAAAGCGCAGCAGGTCAGGCAGCATCCAAGGAGCAGGAGAATCGACGTTTCGGGCATAAACCCTTCTGAAGAAGGGCTGCGCTTTCCCAGCAACACATTTTTCAGCATAAATCTGGATAGGTCAACTGTCATTAACCTAAGCAGTGCAAACAACAATGACACATACTGTTCTGTTACCCTTGAAAAGTTTTCCTTTGCAAAATACTCAAGAAATACTCAGCTTCCAGACAATATCCCAAACACTGCCATTAGAAGGGTCCGAAAAAGGGTCACAAGACTCAAAACATTAAATCTGTTTTCTCTCCACAGACGTTGCCAGACTTGCTCAGTTTTTTCAGCTATTTCTTTTTTAAAATTATTTTGTATGTCCAGCATCCATGCTTCTTTATTTCAAAAGTCCAAAAGCTCTGGCCTTTCACCGCAATGAAGTCAAATTGCACAAGATTATATTAATCCATTAACATGCCAGTACTTCATTGCAGAATTCTTTGGAGATTGTCTGAAGGTTTGCTGGATGTTTGGATCTTGCTGTATACAAACTGATAAATGCACTTCCTGCTTGACAACAATGACCACGCTTCTATTACTTATTTCTTTATTTTTCTAATATTCTATGAAATAACACTTAAATTTTTAAATCTCATTTCTCTTACTACTTTGCACTAAGCTTTTTTCATACCCAGGTACCTTAATACCAAAGGTGGCACCATGTGTGAAAATATTATGCACTTTTCACCGTCCTCCTGTACACAAGTATATGTGGCAATAAAATCCTATTTCTGAACACATTGTTGGCTATGAATAACTTTGAGAAATGTACAGATATGATGACAGAAGCATTATAAAATGAATGTTCCTTCTTTTATTATTTTTGTCATCCAGTCTTTCTACATATGTACTTTGTATTCGACTGAATTAAATTTTGCTCATCAACTATTCTGTACAATTTGAAACTTTATCCAACTTATTCTATTCATTTGTGTACATCATCTCCCAATTGACCTGAGCCTCCTAGTTTGATGACATTTTTGAATCTGACCAGTTTAGATAATCATAGAATTGTTAAAGTATAGAAGGAGGCCATTTGTCCCATTATATCTGTACTAGCACTCAAAGCACCTAGTGTAATTTCCCATCATGTCCCCATACTCTGCATATTCTATGTAATGATGGCAGTTGTGAGAATGCTGCGGAGGCTGATCTTTATCACGTCGACCACAATCTTTTAATGAATAGAACACAAAGAAAATCCAAGAGTAAAGAAATAAGTGGCAGGAATGAATTGAAGAGCAAAGAAAAACATTATTATCAAACTTATCAAAACGAATAGTCACTAATAACTAAATTGGTATACTGACCAAGTAGGTTAATAATCTGAAACCATTTATGCTATAAATACAGATTAGACTCTAAAATCCAGGACTAACATGGATTGACAAGTATGAATTAATAGGCAAACTGTGGTTGAGCTCTCCACACACTACAATTTAAATTTCTGAAGTGGTCAAAACAGAACCTACCAAGATGTTTGTGACATTGTGAGTCACCAACTCAATAACAATCTGGCCCCTTTGCAAGGGAATCAAATTCTTTACTTTCCAGACCTAGTTTTGGAACCTTCTTGGAGTGTCTTTCCCTTAGACTGCTTCAATCACTGTTCTGAGATTGCTTCCTGGTATCTCGTTGCCATTACAATTCCTGCTTTTATCAAACATCTAGCTTCACCAAGTTGGCACTGAGTTACTTTAAGATCTCGTTTTTCTCAGCTGCTTTGAGCAAATACTGCTTGTGTATTTTGTTTGACCCCACTCTCAGCTGCACTGAAATATTAATGGCTTCCATGGATTTCTCCTTCCCTAACTTTCCGGAGTTCTGCTAACAGCATTATCCCCGATTCAAGTTCTAACTAACCTCTCCCAGTAAACACACAGTCAGATAAAAAAAAACATTAAAAGACAGAGTTAAAGGAAAGAATTTGCCCTTTTCTGTTTCTGTTTCTGCTTCTGTAAGCTTTTCTGTTTCATAATGAGCCAAAACAATTCATAGCCAATTAACTACTTTTGAAGTGTAGACACAGTTCTAAATTGCAACAGTGAATGTGTTGCATATCATCTCAAACTGCAGTTATCTCATTGATAGTATAGCCCAGTCTGAGCTCTCCTTAACTTGACTTTTAGGTCAAATATCACTTATTTGCAATCTTTTTCTTTGATTTGTTGAACAAAATCTATTTACAACATTTCATAGTTCACTGAATGTATTTAACTAATTTAACTTTAACTCCTAAAACAAACAATCTCTCTGAACTATTATTACAGCAAGAAGTATAGACACCATGTCTCCCCCTGCCATTTCAGTTGTTAACCTCTTTAAGTAACATGAATGCAACCTTTTAAGAGCATTAGACTTCAAAATGCTTCAGTTGCATTTACCCTGATTTCTAATGTTATATTTGAACTCCTAAAACAATTGGGTCATTTACATTCTAAATTACGTGAACTGTGAGCTAGATTTTTGCAACATATTATTTTGTCAGATAAAAATCCAATTCCCCCTCAATACCTTCCTTGGATCTGCTTCTGCTATGCTCATAGGAAACACATTCCAAGACTTAACCACTTGCTCCTTTGGAAAGTTTCTTCTCATGTCTTTACTGCTTCTTTTATTAATTACATCCAATCTGTTCCCTTTAGCTTTTGATCCTCCCAGCAGTTCAGGTGCATTGATTGGTTTGGGGTGGGGCGGGGAGATTAACATTTAGGTTTTAAATCTAAATAACTAATATAAATTAGAAAAAAATAATCAACATCAAAACCTTGAGCACCACCTGGCACCTCTTCTCATAAGCTTTAAGCCGATAATCTGTCTTTAAAAATCCCTTTCCAAGATTTAACATTCCTTATCATTTTTATCATTATGAATAACCTATCTTTTCAAAAGTTTTTTAAAATACAGGCTTTGGTAGAAATTGTGCCCGTTTTAGATTACAAAATGGGAGCAACAGTATAAATTTATCAGTGCCATCACCAACTTCAGTAACTAAAGTTTTGGTCACAGACCAATTCATCAAATCCATTTTTCAGGCATCCCCGAAACCAGCTAAGGTGTAAGAGTGTATGTAAATAAGATTTTAAGGTCCTCAGTTTAAGACCTAGCAGAACAGAAAGCTGAAGACCAAATCCTAACCACAATACAAGGTCTCATAGTGACTCCAATGAATAATAATAATTTTTAGAAATGTAAAAACATTTACAGAAGTGCTCACACTGGGCTCCAGATCCCTCACACCGACTCCCTCTGTTATTGCTGCAATGATCTGCCTGGACTTTGGATCACTAGCAGCATTGTAAGTGGCCCAATATCAATGAAGAAAAAGTATTGCTTGTTTGTGAAGGAAAGACAGGTCTATTTAACTGAAACATTACTGCACTGTAGAGAGACCCTGCTTTGTGTGCATATTCACTGTTGCAATTTAGAACTGTATCTACACTTCAAAAGGAGTTAATTGGCCATGAATTATTTTGGATCATTATGAAACAGAAAAACTTATAAAGGCAAAACCTTTCCTTTAACTCTGTCTTTTAATGTATTTTTTCCTGCACTTGCCTACATCAATATGTAACCTGCCTTCTCTTTTCTCCATGCAGGATTTGTTGATTTAATTTTCCTTTCAATTTCACTTTTACTTATTTCCTCATCTCTTTAGGGTAACATTTATTTTGTTTTAGCTTGCTGATTCTCCAGACATGTATTTATCTTTATATGTTCAACGTTATGTCTTCAAAGATTTCCCAACTGCCCTCTACAAAAGTATTGTTGAACAGCCTCTTCATTTTCTTTGGTTGAGCATATTTTATTTAAAAATTCTGGTCTTTTGACCTGCTCCTGCATGCCAACAATGTACTTCATTGTTTTCAAATTGCTTTGGGACATCCTGAGGTCACGAAAGGCATTGAATAAATGCAGATTTTGGTTTTTCTGCTGGTTTTTGTTTTTCTGAATGACAAGTCATATTGGCCATGAACATTCTATAACCCCTGTCACCATGGGATATCATAAGTTCCAAATTCTGCATACTGTTTTGTGTGCTTATGAATACCAAAGGGAGATAAACACTGTCTCTCTCACTGTAATAACAGTTTCATAGAAATCAACTCATGTTTGAAAGCCACTTTTTCTTGAATTTCAGCAGATCATAGGGAAGGCAAATGGAATGTTGGCTTTACTTCCAAAGAGATTGGAGTACAAAAGTAGGGAAGCTTTGCTCAAACTGTAAAGGCATTAGTCAGATCACAACTGGAATACTGGGACCCTTATCTGTGGAGCAACATACTGGCATTGGAGGCAGCCCAGATAAGATTCAATAGGCCAACACCAGGTATGGACGGATTGGCTTATGAGGAGGTATTTAACAGATTGAGAGAGAGCGGCACAGTGGCTCAATGGTTAGCACTGCTGCACAAGGCACCCGGGTACAATTCCAGACATTCTCTCTGTGTCTGCGTGGGTTTCCTTCTGGTGCTCTGCCTTGCTCCCATGGGTGGATTGGTCATGTTAAATTGCTCTGTAGTGTTCAGGGATGTGCAGGCTAAGTGGATTAGCCCAGGTAAATGTGAGTTTTAGAGGATAGTGTTGGATACTTTTCAGAAGGTTGGGGAAGACCTATGGACCAAATGGCCTCTATCTGCACTTTAGGGATTCTATAGTTGGCAGGTTTGTGCATCTGTGGAATTCTTTATCACAGAGAGCTATTGATGCTGGGTCATTAAGTATATTCAAGGCTGAGATGGATTTTTTTTTAATCACAAGGGAAGCAAGGGTGACGAGGGAAAGGCAGAAAAGTGGAGTTGAGGAATATCAGAATAGCCATGATCACATTTAATGGTGGAGCAGAATTGATGGGCTGAATGGCCTTCTTCTGCTCCTATGTCTTATGGTCGGATGGTCTTATTGGGCAAAATACCTTGTTGAAGGGCAGGGCATTGCTCAGACCACAGCTGAAGTAATTCGTATAGTTTTAGTCTCTCTCTGAGCTTCCCCAAAAATTCACTTTAGTCCATTACACTGTTCACCTTTTTCTGCATTGTAAATCCCAACACTTTTTCATCTTTCTTCACTGTAAAGAAGACTTGATATTTGACTTGATACATTAACTTTGAATTTCTCTCCACAGATGCTGCCAGACCTGCTGAAGTTTTCCAGCCTTTTTTTGATTTACTGCTGCTGGTATGACATATGGAGAAAGATGCCAGAATGTTTCCCCTATGGTGGATGCCTTACTGTGTTTAGCATGTCATCTGATATTCAAAAATGTTGTAGGGTCAGGAACACAAAAGCAAATCATATACACTCAGTGTGAGTTCATAGCAGGGCAGGATTTTATAATGTAAACAAAATAGTTCAAGATGTAGCTGAGAGTCTGAAATGGCAAGAGTTTTTGGAAAAGCAAGGCAAAAACAATGGAATTCTGGTTTTAGGGACTGGGATTTGGAATGCAATTCAGATTCAGCTGGTTGTGTTCTGTTTTGAAATACACATTAAATCTCAATTGTAGTGCCTGCTGATGCCATCTGTGCTGCCAATATGGCCCAACTCTAAAGTGATGCAAATAAGCAAATGACAGGGTAATGAGGTGAAAACTGCTTTCCCAAAACTTCTGCCATTTAGAGAAGAATTGCACATAATCTTAATAAGGACAGGTTTCCAACATGGTTTGTCAAACAATAAGTGATTCATTTCACAATGTTTGGCTGTCTTTAACTTATCTGAAATTTTGATGAAAACTTAGAATAATGATTTCAGCCATGCCACCATGGAAAGATTCATCAAACTACCTCCCTGCACATTCACCCTTTGGTGTCTTTGTCAAGTTAAATATGACAGTTCTTTGGGGTGAAGGAAGATGGAGAAGTGTTGGGATTTACAATGCAGTAAAAGGTTAGAGGTGCAATGGACTGAAGTGAGTTTCGGGGGAATTTTCCATATGAATCTTTATAAATGAGGTAAAACAGAAAAAAAAGAGGAAGAAATGAACAAAGTCCTTAGAGAAAAAAAAACAAGAAAACAAACCAATAGAGTAATAGATTTCAACCAGAGTTCACGAAGCAAACAAAATTGATACCTGGAAATGAACATATGGGCTTTCCTAGACTTCCATTTGAAAAGATACAAGATTAGTCAGACCTATAAGTCCAACTGGCCAATTTCGTTGCTTTTTTGGGGGGCTTGCAAATCATTTAGTTTTTGATGATATTCAGGGAGATTTCTGCATCAGAGGAAAAATATTCAGTGGGGGGACTTTGAATGCATTCTATCTTTCATGCAACTGAGATCAAACTGATTTCCAGCACCACACCATTTGATTCTGATCTCCAGCATCTGCAGTCCTCATTTTCTCCCCAAAGACTGAGATCAAACATCCCCTTAGTAAAAGAAACAAACAACAGAGGAACTTATGTACACTCTATTCTATATTGCAAGATGATTTTTATGCATGTAACATATTTATAGCAAGTGTTATCTCATCTGAAAATTCAAACAAGGTAATTGGATGCAATTTACCCTTAAGAGAGAGCATGCTGGCATTTTTAAAAAATTAACTTGAATTTACTGAGGTGACCATCATTAATTTTGTCTCAAGTATTATTTTCTAAATCTTCTTCACTAATGAGATTAAAGTAACAGATCTGTGAATTGCTGGGATATCTTTTTGTTCTTGAACAAAATTCAAGGGTCACATGACACCAAGTTATAGTCCAACAGGTTAATTTGAAATCATAAGCTTTCGGAGTGCTGCTTCTTTATTAGGTAAAGTGAAGAGAAGCACACAGGCACAGTGTTTATAGGTAGAGAGATCAAAAGATTGTCCAAGTGGTGTGAGCAAAGTGTCCACAGGCTGAATAACAACTCTCTGCAGGTGATCAAAAGTCAAAAAGTCTGGCGCTGGAAAAGCACAGCAGGTCAGGTAGCAGCTGAGGAGTGGGAGAGTTGACGTTTCGAGCATAAGCCCTTCATCAGGAAAAAGGGCTTATGCTTGAAACGTCGATTCTCCTGCTCCTCAGATGCTGCCTGACCCACTGTGCTTTTCTAGCACCACTCTTTTTGACCCTGACTCTCCAGCTTCCACAAGGAGATTAGATTAGATTAGATTACTTCCAGTGTGTAACCACTGTGCCACCGTGCCGCCCACAAGTGAGATTCTCAGAGTCGAGAATGTGGTGCTGGAAAAATGATTCTCCTGCTCCTCGGATGCTGCCTGACCTGCTGTGTTTTTTCCAGCACCGCACTCTCAACTCTGCAGCATCTGCAGTCCTCATTTTCTCCTCGGTGATCGAAAGTGTCAGTGCGAGGAAAGTGTCAACAGCTGAATAGCAAGTGAAGAGATGACCTATAATCTGATTAATTGAGGCAGAGAGATACTTACAAAATTTATTTTTAAAAAATGGTACTGGAGACAGCCAAATGACTGGAATAACATGATAGGTGTAAGGGTTGCATGCCGAGGGTTTGACCAAAGTAACAAGTAATCTAAAACTGTACAAACTAGTTAAGGTAGAGAAATCATTACAAGTGATCAAGGTGATGGTGTCAAAACAGGACAGTAAAGAAGATTTTACAGAAACAGAACAGTGTGGTGGGGTTACATGTAGCATGACATGAACCCAAGATCACGGTTGAGGCCATTATCATGGGTACAGAACAGTTTCTGCTCAGCGATTCTGCGTTGTTGTGTATATTGAAGGCTGTCTTGGGGATGTTTACCCAAAGATCGAAAGCTACGTGTCCTTGACCGCTGAAGTGTCTCCGACTGGGAGGGAACATTCCTGTCTGGCGATTATTGCATGGTGTCCATTCATCCGTTGTCATAGCATCTGCATGGCCTCGCCAATATACCAAGCCTTGCGGCATCCTTACTGCAGCATATGAGGCCACAAACCTTGGCCGATTACTGCCTTGTATGTGGTGGGCAGTGTTCCCATGAGTGTTGGTAGTCTCCATGTTGATGATCTGACATGTCATGCAGAGGCTGCCATGACAGGGCTGTGTGGTGTTGTGGTCAATGTTGTCCTGAAGGTTAGGTAATTTGTTGCAAACAATAGTCTGCTTAAGGTTTGGCGTTTGTTTGAAGGCGAGAGGTGGAGGTGTAGGGATGATCTTGGTGAGATGTTTGTCATCATCAATGACATGTTGAAGGCTGTGAAGAACATGGCGTAGTTTCTCTGCTCTGGCGAGGTACTGGATGACAAAGGGTACTCTACTGTTGTGTCCTGTGTCTGTCATCTGTGGAGGTTGTTGTGGTTTTTCCAATGTGGCACGCTGTAACTGGCGACTGATGAGTTGAGCATCGTACCGCATTCTTATGAAGGTGTCTTTCAGCATCTGTAGGTATCGTTGTATTCCTCCTCATCCAAGCAGATTCTGTGTATACGCAGGGCTTGTCCATAGGGGATGGCTTCTTTACCACGTTTAGGCTGGAAGCTACAGAGGTGCAACATCATGAGGTTATCCATGGGCTTTCGGTAGAGTGGGGTACTGAGGTGTCCACCCTTGATGGAGATGCGTGTGCCAAAGAAAGATACTGTTTCTGAAGAGTAGTCCTTGGTAAGTCTGATGGTGGGATGAAGATAAGAATGGGATATGATGATCAACTCATTAATTGAGGAAAGTGTGTCCAGCAGGCTAAGATAAAAGGTAGGGAGGAGGGACTTGGGGGAGGGGCTTTGGAAATACGATAGGTGGAGGGAGGTCAAGGTGAGGGTGATAGGCCTGAGTGGGGTGGGGGCGGAGAGGTCAGGAAGGTGATTGCAGGTTCAGCTCCGCCTTCCTAACCTGCAATCATTTTCCTGACCTCTCCGCCCCCACCCCACTCTAACCTATCAGCCTCACCTTGACCTCCCTCCACCTATCGCATTTCCAAAGCCCCTCCCCCAAGTCCCTCCTCCCTACCTTTTATCTTAGCCTGCTTGGCACACTTTCCTCATTCCTGAAGAAGGGCTTATGCCCGAAACGTCGATTCTCCTGTTCCGTGGATGCTGCCTGACCTGCTGCGCTTTTCCAGCAACACATTTTCAGCTCTGATCTCCAGCATCTGCAGCCCTCACTTTCTCCTCAACTCATTAATTGCCAATTCTGATGTGGTAGCGAAAAACCACAATAACCTCCTCAGAAGACAGACACAGGACATGACCAATATACATGACAGATTTCCACAGCAGGACATATTGAAAAGCTGCCGCAAGGACACTTTATGTGCATGGACAGGAACCCAACTCACGGACTGGATTGCGCTCAGGGCTGCAGTCTTGGCATTTGCTCACTTAACAACTACCTTTATATCCACAGTGTCCATGCCATGCCAAACCATACCATGCTATGCCATGCCTTGTTGTTAGCACACCGGTGCTTCAGCCAAAGCCATCAGTACCATCATATTGACTGTTCCTTTGCACCGACGCAGAGACAGGCTGTTTGCCTTCATCACCATTAGGGGTAGGTCTATGTTGGAACTGGTGGGCAATATCTGCTTCAGGGCACACTGAGACGTCAATCTAACACTTGTAGCTTGTATCAGCTGCCTCGGGGGTAAACACCCTCATGTTAATTCAACCAAATAGTCACATTGGAAAGTGAGTGGAGGCTATTCTTTAGTCCAGTCCAGGAGGGTTGCTGTTGGTCCAGGGTTTCCATTACCATCATCTTGCACACAATCTTCATATAGTCCAAGGGCTTGGTCATGGTCATTCATCCATTCAGGTGTGTCATAGTCGGGATATGTCTGACTACAGTCAGGGGACTCTGCAATGGTTGTTCACATAGCCCAGCACCAGCAGTGAGGGGAATTGTGTATTGTCAGTCCCAAAGGAACAAACACAATGACTTGGGACCTGGTCAGTCAAATATAGAGGCTGCTGGTCAGTAAGAAATCTGGGGCAGATACAGTCCTGGGAAACCATCCATTCATTGTTACAGAGTAAATATGCTCTGATGGTCAAGTGTTGGCCAAAAGTGTGCTATTGTGTGTAAAACCTCCAAGGGTACTCTGTGTGCAGGGGTGAGAGCTGTAGGAACAGCAGAAGCATCACTGCACAAAGAAGGGTTCAAGAGTTAAGTCTAGGGATATGGGGGAACAACACACAAGGACAGGGCAGGGCAGAGTAGCATTGGAAGTCATGGTAGACAATGGGAGAGGGATTATTGGCAAATATGAAATGCAACTGGAAAAGGCTGGTACAACACGCCTCACAGCGCCAGAGACCCAGGTTCAAATCTTGCCACGGGCAACTGCCTGTGTGGAGTTTGCACATTCTCCCCGTGTCTGCGTGGGTTTCCTCTGGGTGCTCCGGTTTCCTCCCACAGTCTAAAGATGTGCAGGTTAGGTGAATTGGCCATGCTGAATTGCCTGTAGTGTTAGGTGAAGGGGTAAATGTAGGGGAATGGGTTTAGGTGGGTTGCTCTTCGGAGGGTCGGTGTGGACTTGTTGGGCCGAAGGGCCTGTTTCCACACTGTAAGTAATCTAATCTAATCCAAAAACACTCAGTGTGGTTGGAGTCAGTGTCAGGTTGTTAAGTAAAAACATGGGATACCTGTCTGTTAAGTTGATATTGAAAGGGAAAATACATGACACATGCCTTTGTAAACTCCAGCTAAAATTCATTTGCAATCATTCTCTGCCCATTTACTATGCATACAGAGTAAATATGCTTTGATATTAAATGTTAGCCAAAAGTGTGCCATCATTTGTGAAACCTGTAAGTGTGGTCTGTGATGATGAAAACATTACATCATCATTTGCAACTGAAATATAACGATGGACTACACTGGATTCAATGACACCTTGCATGTTCAATGTAAGTCTGGGATGGGAAGGAATTCAAAGAGCAGCAGGCACTCCCATTTTGCTGTAATGTATTGGTTGCTCAGCCGATGTGACACCTTCACCAAGTTGGTGCAGCTCCACTGGTCTGGTAGGGCCCTTCAGTATAGTCTGGACAGAGTGTGGCTCTATCATCCTGCTATTCTGCCTTCGGTACAATTGGAGCAGGCAATTAAACAATATGTCAGATGCTGAGGAACTGGGGAAATAGGAACAGTTCTGCAAGAAGGAGAAAAAGGACCTTCAGGAGGAGGAAGCTCTCCTTGTGCCTGGCTGAGCTCAGCAACACTATGCAGTACAAGATAACAAAGGTCTGACTGACCTCCAATTCTAGTGGATGAGAGCTGAGGGCACAAGACCATCATAAAATGTAAAATAGCTCTTAATCATAATGCGAGCATTTGGTTGGCATTGTGGGTGTGAACTGCAACTTCTATGGGTTTTGTTTATGTTTGCTTTTACTGGCTGTAAATAAAAGCTCATATTTGAACTTGTAGACTGCTTGCTTATGCGTGACCTTGACCTAATGGACAATGACAGTGTGTGGGTCACCAGTGGATGAGGACATAGGGAGGGTGTTGAGATGTGATGGAGCCATGGTAAACTCTGTGCCGTAGTAGCTGAAAATGTGTTGCTGGAAAAGTGCAGCAGGTCAGGCAGCATCCAGGGAACAGGAGAATCGACGTTTCGGGCATAAGCCCTTCTTCAGGACTCCTGAAGAAGGGCTTATGCCCGAAACGTCGATTCTCCTGCTCCCTGGATGCTGCCTGACCTGCTGCGCTTTTCCAGCAACACATTTTCTGCTCTGATTCTCCAGCATCTGCAGTCCTCACTCTCTCCTCTGTGCCGTAGTAGTTAAGCAGCGACTCTGATGAGAGAATAGAATGTGTGAGGGTCTTGTCAGCCAGATGCTGCCTATATTGGAACTTTGGAGAAAAAAAAAATCAAAAACAACGGCATTTTAAAAGAGGGAGGAACAGACAAAGGTAGTACATGGTCAGGTTAGTGCAGGAGAAAGAGACACAGAGAGAGAAAGAAACCCACACTGCTCCCTGACACAGCAGCGAACCTGAACAGTTACTGCCTTTGCTGTTTGAATTAATGTATCGCTGAACATCGGAGTGCATCTGGGAAAATTAACGAACAGTGAAATTCACAACTAATCTGGGAGGAACCTGTTTGGGAGAGGTCCCAACACAGAAACAGATAAACGAACAGTTTTAAGTGTGGCCTTGCTGTAAGTCAGCAGTAGTGAGTGGAGTGAGTTCTTTCTTGATTATATGTTTCATTGAGATATGTCTCTTGATTAAACTTAAAACTATAAGCCATAAGTATTAAGTTAGCCTGGAGCAGTGTTTTGTAGAGAAATAAGATGGTGCTATTTTCTGAGTCTGTAGATTAGAAGAAGCAAAAATGGGCCTTAGTAGACTGATATGTTCTTCTTGTCAGATGTGGGAGTTTATGTTTTACTGAGGATTATATCTGCAATTAATGCTGTTGGTTGTGAATCCGATCAGATCAAATAGAACAGTTGGAGACACAGTCAGAGGCAATAAGGAATTTACAAGAGCAAGGGGGTGTGATGGATGGCAGTTATAGGAAGGGGGAAAAGTCTCAGATACAGTCACATAGATGGGTTAACTCCAGGAAAGGTAAGAGAGGGAGGCAGGTAGTGCAGAAGTCTTCTGTGGCTATCCCCATTTCAAACAAGTATGTTGTTTTGGAAAATGTAGGGGGTCATGGATTCTCAGGCAAATGTAGCATGAACAGCCTAGTTTCTGGTATTGGGACTGGCTCTAATGTAATGGGGGTATGTCGGGTTCCAAGAGATCGATTGTGTTAGGGAACTCTCTAGTCCGAGGCACAGACAGATGTTTCTGTGGCCAGCAGTGAAAAATTAGAATGGTGTGTTGCGTCCCTGGTGCCAGGATCAAGGATGTCTCAGAGACAGTGCAGAATGTTCCCAAAGGGGAGAGGGACGAGCAGGAGGCCATTGTATATATTGGAAACAACGACGTAGGAAGGGAAAAGGATGAGATTCTGAAGGGAGAATATAGAGAGTTAGGCAGGAATTTAAAAAGGAAGTCCTCGAGAGTAGTAATATCTGGATTAGAGGATCAGAGGATATAGCAGATGGCTGAGGAGCTGGTGTATGGGAGAAGGATTCACATTTTGGATCATTGGAATCTCCTTTGGGGTAGAGGTGACCTGGACTAGAAGGGTAGATTTCACCTAAATTGGAAGGGGACTAATATACTGGCAGGGAGATTTGCGAGAGCTGCTCAGGAGGATTTAAACTATTAAGG
>NC_057711.1:67060954-67086498 GCF_004010195.1 Chiloscyllium plagiosum
ACTGTGGGAGGAAACCGGAGCACCCGGAGGAAACCCACGCAGACACGGGGGGAATGTGCAAACTCCACACAGTCAGTCGCCGGAGTCAGGAATTGAGCCCGGGTCTCTGGCGCTGTGAGGCAGCAGTGCTAACCACTGTGCCACCGTGCCGCCCAAATAGTGATGGAAAAGGTTAGTCCAGATCTAAAAGTTGAAGTTCTAAATTGGAGGAAGGCTAATCTTGACGGTATTAAGCAAGAACATTCTAAAGCTGATTGGGGCAGATGTTCGCAGGTAAAGGGATGGCTGGAAAATTGGAAGCCTTCAGAAATGTGATAAGGTCGAAAGGGAAGGCTGGTAGGTATAGGGAATGCTGGATGACTAAAGAAAATGAGGCTTTGGTTAAGAAAAAGAAGGAAGCACATGTGAGGTAGATCGAGTGAATCCTTAGAAGAGTATAAAGTAGTAGGAGTATACCTAAGAAGGAAGTCAGGAGGGCAAGAAGGGGACATGAGATGGCTTTGGCAAATAGGGTAAAGGAGAATCCAAAGGGTTTTTACAAATACATTAAGGACAAAAGGATAATGAGGATGAGGATAGGGCCCCTCAAAGATCAACAGGGCGGCCTTTGTGTGGAGCCGCAGGAGATGGGGAAGATACTAAACAAGTATTTTGCTTCAGTGTTTACTGTGGAAAAGGTCATGGAAGATATAGAATGTAGGGAAATAGATGGTGACATCATGAAAAATGTCCATATTACAGAGGAGGAAGTGCTGGATGCCTTGAAATGCATAAAAGTGGATAACTCCCCAGGACCTGATCAGGTATACCCTAGAACTCTGTGGGAAGCTGATCCCCCTTGTTGAGATATTTGTATCATCGATGGTCACAGCTGAGGTGCCAGAAGACTGGAAGTTGGCTAACATGTTACCACTATTTAAGAAAGGTGGTAAGGACAAGCCAGATTACACCAAAATTGGAGGTGTAGTGCACAGTGAAGAAGGTTACCTCAGATTACAACAGAATCTTGATCAGATGGGCCCATGAGCTGAAGAGTGGCAAAGGGAGTTTAATTTCGGTAAATGTGAGGTACTGCATTTTGGGAAAGCAAATCTTAGTAGAACTTATCCACTTAACGGTAAGATTCTTGGGATTGTTGCTGAACAAGGAGATTGTGGAAAGCAGGTTCATAGCTCCTTGAAAGTAGAGTTGCAGGTAGATAGAATAGTGAAGAAGATGTTTGGTATGCTTTCCTTTGTTGGGCAGAGCATTGCATATAGGAGTTGGGAGGTCATGTTGCGGCTGTACAGGACATTGGTTATGCCACTTTTGGAATATTGTGTGCAATTCTGGTCTCCTTCCTATTGGAAGGATGTTGTGAAACTTGAAAGGGTTCAGAAAAGATTTACAAGCATGTTGCCAGGGTTGAAAGATTTGAGCTATAGAGCTCAATGTTGAATAGGCTGGGGTTGTTTTCCCTGGAGAATTGGAGGCTGAGGGGTGACTTTATAGATGTTTACAAAGTCATGAGGGCATGGATAAGATAAATAGACAAGGTATTTTTCCTGGGGTGGTGGAGTCCAGAACTAGAGGACATGGGTTTTGGATCAGAGTGAAAAGATATAAAGAAGACCTACAGGGCAACTTCTTCATGCAGAGGATGGTATGTGTATAGAATGAGCTGCCAGAGGCAGTGGTGGAGGCTGGTACAATTGCAGCATTGAAAAGGCATCTGGATGGGTGTATGAATAGGAAGGGTTTCGAGGGATATTGACCAGGTGCTGGCAGGGGGACTAGTTTGGGTTGAGATATCTGGTCAGGAGGAACGAGTTGGATCGAAGGGTCTGTTTCCGTGCTGTACATCTCCATGACTCTATATGCTGTAAGCAGCTTGAGTTTTTGGCTGGTGAGGGATAAAAACAATTTGCCAATAATTGTCTGGGTGCACAGTGGCTTTTTACAGGTGATGTGGGTGCAAGGGACACCGATCTTTCAGTGGATGTCCGCTGAATGGTGAGTTGTTCAAGGAATGGCATGCAGTAATATGGAGCTACAATTGGACATGAGCAACACTATCAGTGCAGGATCGGTAGTTAACGAGGGCAAGTTTGGTAAGATACAGCAAGGTCTTGTGTTGAGAATCTCTCCAAGAAAACTCAACTCACCCTTTGCCAAACAGAAACGCAATGATGCATGGGCAGTCAGCTTGGCAACAACTTTCAGATGGCAAAGAGAGAATTTGCCAGGAACTTGGGACCAGGAGCAGAGAGTTATCAGAAGCTAGGAGTGTTTCTGATTTGAATTGACTGTATAAAATGTTATGAGACCCATGCTTGAACAGGTGTTGTCTTGTGAGGTGTTGTTAGAAAATGAAAAGGTAGCATCATTGTATCCTTGTGGTCTGTTGAAATATTCAGTTTTAAAGTGTAAGTGTTTATGAAATAATATGTTAACTTAATGGTACTTGCTTTGTTTAATTCTTTCAGAGTAAATATGAAATCTGGCATAATCTTTTCAGTTAATAACTAAGTGTTTGAATTACTTTTTAAAGGTTATTGGTTTTTAATGAATGGATATTGCAACTAATCTTTGATTCCAGTTTGGATCAGATCTGTTCTTGTACACCTGAAGTTGGCTTTCTAGCAGTTAAATTTTATAACTCTGGATTGCTACTTTTCCACAGACAACATAAACCCTGTGATACAGTGATCCCGTAATGATGTTTGATCCACTCAGTCCACCTCAATCTCAAGAACCAAGTTCTGCAATGATTCATTTCTCATTGAACTGAAAATGTATTGTCGTAGAAAAGTTTTCTAAGCAGATTTTTTTTAGGTTATACATGCAAACTACGTAATTAAATGCCAAAATGGTATGTATAGTTCAGGGAGGAGAAAGGGGCTTTGAGATCTGCAATATAGATTAAATTCCCTACAGTTTGCACATCCACTCCCACCTAGACCCATTCCCCTACATTTACCCCAACTAATGGACTTAACACTATGGGCAATTTAGCATCGCTAATTCACCTGGCCTGCACACCTTTGGACTGTGGGAGGACACCAGAGCACTAGAAGGAAACCCATGCAGACACGGGGAGAATGTGCAAACTTGACACAGACAGTCACCTGAGGCAGTAATCAAACCCGGGTCCCTGGTGCTATGAGGCAGCAGTGCTAACCACTGAGCCACCGAGTGAGTGTTTTGGGACCATCTCTATGTCACTGAGTTCTCAAGTGCATCTTTCTCAGCTATTTACAGTTCCGTGATTTAGAAAAATGGTGTCTTTAATATTTTTATTTGAAAGCATACAAAACAGGAAAGGATTAGAGTTTCTTTAAGTTTAAGACACGATAACTGAAAGGAGTTTATAATCAGTTATGCAGAAGGATAAGCGGATTGTTAATTTTATCATTATGGCCATAGGCAAAATCAAATTTCTGTGCAGGTCTTCTGTGCATACGTCCTTGCTTTGAGATCAATTTTTATTGCGCCCACTTGGCAGTGAATCAGAGTTTTCTCTTTCCTTTGTTTCTAAGATCTATTTTACAGCATTGTAATTCTGGATAAAATCAGAGTGGGGGATCTTTAATGTTTTATAAAATAACAGGTGAAGCAGACGTCATCAGTGCTAGCTTAGAAAACAAAGATACATACATATGCGCACACAAAATAAATTAATGATTTAAAATTTTATTATTTAATACCACAGTTATTTTTATGAGAAGATATTTGCGCTCAGGTTGATGATAAGTATGTAAGTTAGCTCGCTGAGCTGAGAGGTTTGTTTTCAGATGTTTCGTCACCATACTAGGCAACATCATCAGTGAGAGTCTCCAGTGAAGTGTTGGTGGTATGTCCTGCCTCCCTATTTCTAGGTCTTGGTTCTTAAGATAGGTGATGTCATTTTGTTTTTTTTTCAAGGAGGTAGATAGGATCTGAATTGGTATATTTATTGATGGAGTTTTGGTTAGAATGCCATACCTGTAAGAATTCTTGTGTGTTCTTTGTTTTGCCTGTCCTTGGATGTGTATGTTGTCCCAGTCAAAGCGGTGTCCTTCTTTGTCTGTATGTATGGAAACTGGTGAGAGTGGGTCATATCTTTTGGTGGTTAGTTGATGTTCATGTATCCTGGTGGCAGGTTTCTTCCTTGTTTGTCCGATGTAGTGTTTTTTACAGTTCTTACATGGTATTTTGTAAATGATGTTAGTTTTGCTGGTAGTATTTAATGGATCCTTTAGGTTCATTAGTCGCTAATTAAGTGTGTTGGTAGGTTTGTGGGCTACCATGATGTCAAGGGGTCTGAGTAGTCTGGAAGTCATTTCTGATACGTCTTTGATGTAAGGTAATGTGGCTATAGTTTTTGGTTGTGTTGTGTCTGCTTGTTTGGGTTTGTTTCTGAGGAATCTGCGGATTATGTTTTTTGGGTACCCGTGATGATGTTACCTAGTCATGGTGATGAAACTGCTGAAAACAAACCTTCCAGCTCAGCAAACTAACTTACTTACTGACTCCAGAGGTATTTAAACAGGAACTGTCGCATGACCAGGAGCAAGGTTTGAGAGGTGTTAATTGAATATATTTTGATTTAGTGGATGCAGATAATTGTTACATCTTGTGGTTCTGAGATGTTTGAAATATCACACATTTAAGCTCAAAAGCTAGGTCTTTCTTTGAATGTATTTCTCAATTCACATCATGAGTTCCAACATGATATATTGTTACTTTGTAAAAGCAGGATGATTGTGGCTGTTGTGCACCAATCACCTCAATCCAAGGTCATCACTGCAGGAGTTCCTTGGGGTAGTGTCTTAGGCTGCTGCTTCATCAATCTCTCTATTAGAAGGTCTGAAGTGATGATGACCATACAATATTCAGCATCACCTACAACTCCTCAGATACTGAAGCAACTTATTTCCACATGATAAAACCTGATTTACTTGGGTGAATAAGTGGCAATTAACATTTGTGTCACACATGAGCCAGGGAATAACCATTTCAACAAGACAGAATCCAGCAATCTTCCTGTGACCTTTAATAGCAATTCCTAGACTGAATTCGCAATTATCAATGACCTGGAGTGACATTGACATGAAACTAAATTGGACCATATACATTTGTGGCTACATGAGCAAGTAAGAGATTAGGGATTCTATGACAGGTACTTCACCTCCTGACTCCCCAAACTGTGTCCACCATCTAAAGTGTGATGGAATACTCTCCACTTGCCTGCATTAATGCAGCTTCAACACTTTGAGGTTTGACAACATCCAGGAGAAAGCAACACCATGTTCGCCATGTTAACATTGATTACCTCTGCCACCAACATAATGTGTACCATATAAAATGCAGCATTTCACCAAGTGTGCTTCCAAAGACTACCAAATGGTTCCATAATACCTTCCAAAGCAAGGACATTTATCAACTTGGAGGACTGGGTGGGGGTGGGGCAGGTTGGGGCGGGGGGTGGTAGCAGTTGCATGGGAACACTGCCACCTACAAGTTTCCCTCCAAGCCACTTACCATCTGAACTACAGTGATGTTCTTTCACTATTCCTCAATCAAATCATGGAACTTCGTCCCGAACAGTAGTCACCATTGACTGCAACGTTTGAGAAGGCAAACTTATCACTATCTTTCTAGGGCAATTAGGAATGGGTGACAAATGGCAGTGATGGGCATGATCCATGAAAGTATAAAACGTTGGCACTCTGGATATTTAATGATGAATGTAATAGTGATCTGTCACAGTAATGTTTGCTGTGATCCCTTTTACATTCTACTATAAAATGTATTAGGATGAAAGACAAGATAAAAAAGTTTGCTGCAGAAAGCAAGTTAGGGAGTAATGAAATGGAGAAATGCGCGATGTTTTAAGGAGAAAACAGCAGGTGAAACAAGTCAAAAGATCGATGACTTGCTGAAGAATGAGAAGCAGCACATTTTGCAGACACTTGCTGCACAAAATAATTTGTAGTTTAAGCAGGTTTGAATTTTAACAGCAAGCTGGTATTCTAATCCTTGTTGCTTCAATTTACCTGACCTTTTGAGGTCATCCACCTTTCTCCTCTTATCTCAATTTTGAATAAATATATTCATCCTATCTGCTATGTGCTGTCATGCCTGTTTTGGCACTGTTCTAGTACGGATGTCCATCAATTATTTACCATAATGCATATGAGTCTTATATTTACTGAGTTAGAAGCCTGGATTTTATTGCTGTGGTGGTGGGTTTGATATTTGGGTTGGGAGTGGTCACAGTGAATCCAGCAGATGGTCTTCCTGCTGCCTCCCTGTCTGCCGTCAACCTTACAGAAATATTATTGCAGGCATAGGAAGTAACTTAAAGCCTGCTCACTGTTGAGCCTTTTGAGAATTTAACATGGCCTGTTAAGGCCTCATGCTATAGACCCATGCCTTGTATGAATCCCAAAACCTGCATTCTTGGGCCCACCAGGCACATCAGAGGCAACCTTTCCAAAGGTCCTTAACCGCCTAACGCTCCACTCTGAGATCTTGAGACAAGATCCCAAATCCCTTGTTCCCCCTCACTGAATGCTGGCTTCAAGGTTTCCTCAGATGCTATAAATGTCTGTAATTCCAGCATTAACCACCGCTGTCCTGTGTTGCTAGCACTACAGAGCTGTTGGCCTTCCAATTGTTAGGTGGCTCTCTGATGCAAAGCTGCCTAATGAGAGAGCTGTGGAAGCCTCCCCTTCAAGCAAGTAACTCTCTTCTCCATATTAAAGTCCCTTTGGCAGCCATCTGCATTGTGGAATTTTCAGAGGTGAGAGATGGTGTAAAGATTAAGGAACACTGAAAAATCCCAGCCCAGATGAAATTCTAATTTTTGTTTTATTAAACTTAAGAACAAGTGCAGGCCATTCACCCTTTTGAGCCTGCCCTGTCAATTCTAAATATAGCTGATCATGTCCTCAACGCCACTTTCCTGTAATATCTTTCTGTCTCAAAGATTGACGTGGGCGAAACTGGTGTGAATTCATGGGACATTGGCATCAGTACTGTGGCAAGAGGGAGCTGTTTCGATGGGATGGGCTCCACCTGAATCATACTGAGAACAAAGTCCTGGCAAATTGCATAGCAAGGGCTATGGATAGGGCTTTAAACTATATGGTTGGGGGGAGGGCTGGAGTGGCAGGGAGAGTTTCAGTTGCATGGAAAGTTATGGAAGAAGTTAAAGTGAGAGAAGGGCTCAGCAGAGATTACTAACGTTGCCAGAATAAGTAATGTGACCGAAAGCATGGAAAGATTCAGGAATCTAACTTCAGGCATAACAGATGAGGGGATAACTTTGAGAAGGGGGCCAGTCAATGCAGGACTGAGGCTGTTATACTTAAATGCAAACAGTATACGAAACAAGGGTAATAAGCAGATTGAAACTGGCAGGTATGGTATTCTGAGTATCCCAGCGATGTAGCTGCAAAGGGCTCGGTGTTGGGACGTACTTGTCCAAGAATACACCTATCAAAAGGACAGAGGGGAAGGGGTTGCCTCATTAGTAAAAATTGGAATTAAATTGACAGCAAGAGGTAATATAGCGTCAGGAAATGTAGAACTTGTGTGACTAGAGTTGAGAAGTAACACAAGGAAAAGACACTAATGGGAGTTATATACAGGTCTCCTAGCAGTAGTCAGGACATGGCGAAGAAAATAAATCAGGAGATGGAAGAGGCATGTACGAAAAACAGTATTACAATAATCATAGAGGACTCTGATGTACAGGTGGACTAGGAAGATCAAATTGGTAGTGGATTCAAGGAAAGGAATTTATGGAATTTTTTTTGGGAGCAGCTTGTGGTAGAACCCATTAGGGATTTGGTAAAGTATAATGAGTTTATCTTGATCAGAGAGCGTAAGCTGAAAGAACCTCTATGGGGCAGTGACCACAATATGATAGAATTCATCCTGCAGGGAAGGAGAAAAATGAATCAGATGTAAATATATTACAATTGAGTAAAGGTAATGACAAAGTCATGAGGGAGTTGCTGGCCAGAGTTGATTGGAAGGGGAGCTGTTATGGATCAGACCAAATCCCCTCAAAACCTGTCAAGAAGATAGCTCAAACCAAACATTTTCTTATTTTAAAGGCAAGTGCCAGGCATTGCATTCTGGATGCAATTTAATTAGTCAAACAACCAGGATTGAAACAAAACACAGACAAAAGAGAGGGTTGGATAACTTAACAGAATGAAACATTATTTAACTGCCAAATAGCAACTGTTCCAAGATAGTAACTTTCCATAAACACACCCTTGGCAAAAGTAAATTCAGTAAAATATATTGTCTTGCATACAATTCTAGCAGTAGGAAGAGAATCAAAAAGTATGGTGCTGGAAAATCACAGTAGGTCAGGCAGCATCCGAGAGCTGACATTTTGGGCATATGCCCTTCATCAGGAATGGCCTTCCTAATAAAGGGTTTATGCCCGAAACATCAATTCTCCTGCTCTTCAGATGCTACCTGACCAGCTGTGCTTTTCCAGCACCACACTTTTCGACTCTGATCTCCAGTATCTGCAGTCCTCACTTTTTCTCAGTAGAAGGCAACCCAAGTTTTTGACTGTAGCAAAGAGAGAGAAATGTAACTGCTTTCACAAACCCAGCAGCTACTGAAAGATAAACTAAAAACTTCTGGTTCTGTGGGAGCTTGACTCCACTCATTCAGGCTGCTTCTACTGTTCTGACTTCAAACAACAATCCCAAGACCTTATATGCTGTCCACTTTATTTGCTTGAAGCAGACTGGTCTACACTTCTGTCTCAACCTCTCTTCATAAAAAAGGACAAACTATACCTCTTTAGTATTGTTACAGCCCCTTAAAAAAGAAACTCAATATATAAAATGGCTTTGTTTAAAAAAAACTTTAGTCTTATGTGCTTAGTACTATAATGCATATGTGTTATATTGACGATAAGCATGCAAACATTCAGTACTGCACTCCACTTCAGTTTTTTTTCTCGCCACCAAACACTTTTTTTCATCAAAGTTGCGACAATGCATTGGCAATTATGTTCTCTTGTCATGCCATGTCCATAATTTTTAAATTGAATGGCTGCAATAATAAGCTCCATCTTAACACTCTGGCATTTTAGCCTTACATTTTCCCCCCCAAATTAAATGCTATTATTACTATGTATGACTGTCTCAGATACATTACTGACATTATAAATGTTGACATGTTGCAACACCAACATCAAATTCAAGGTCTCCTTCTCAATTGTGGAATGCTTCTGTCAATAATTATTTCTGGAAAAGTGTCCAATAGGTCTTTCTATCTTCTTGCCACTTCTTGCAAGAGTACAGCACCGACACCACATCACTCACATCAATAGCCATTGTGAATGGTTTTGCATAATTAGGTGTCACCAACATTGAGGCAGTTGTTAACACAGCTTTCAGGCTGTCAAATCCCTTCTGGCATTCCTCCATCCATTGACATTTTCTGCACTTCAACAAGTTAGTCAGTAGAGCAACAACACTACTAAAATTCAATACTAACTTCCTATAAAAACCATTCAGTCCCAGGAATTGTAGTACTTCCCTATTCGTCAATGGTATGGAAGCTTCCCAATAACCTTTGTTTTCGTAACCCATGTGGTTATTTGTCCATGTCAAATGACATGGCCCAGGAAAGTGACATGGGCTTTTGCGAACTCACTCTTAGCCAGGTTTATCACCAAGCTTGCCTCCTGAAGTCAATCAAACAATTCCAATAGATGCTCTAATTATTCCTTCCAAGTGTGTCTAAAAAATCATCAGATCATCAATGTACACTATACAATTGGGTAATCCTGAAATGATTCTATTGGTTGAATAAGAGAAATGTGGCTGTCATATTTTTCATACCAAATGGCATGACTTTAAATTGGTGCAGTCCATTCAGTGTCAATAAAGCCAAAACTTGCTTCACTCTTTTGGTAAAGCTACCTGCCAGTACCCTCTGAGACAGTCCAACTTTGAAATATAAATTACTTGTCCAGCCTTCTCAGTACAGCCTTCCAAACATGGAATAGAATATGGATCAGATTTTGTCACTGCATAAATTTTGTGATAGCTGACACATAATTGTTGGGTATCATCTGGTTATGTCGCCGTTACTATGGGTGAGCTCCATTCACTACAACCCATTTGATTAAATTGTCTTTGAGCATGCCCTCAATTTCTTTTGAACATGTGCCAACTTTAGAGGGTTAAGTCTATAAGGATGTTTTAATTGGAACAACATCTCCAAAATCTACATCATATGTAATCATGTTAGTACTTCCCCGCTTATTTCCACATATCTCCCCATATGATTGTAATAATTCCTTCAGGTCATTTTAATTTTCCTCAGGAAGGTTACCCAATAATTTGTCCCAATGTTTGCAAACTTTCTTATTGTCTAATTTAATTTGAGGAATGTCCAATTCAGAATCATCTGAACTTCTTCATTCTGTGTTGTAACCAGTAACACATTCTCCTTTTGCTTTCCTTCCACATCAAAATGCCTTTTGAACCTATTCACATGTCACAACTCTGTGAGATTTCTTTCTTTCAAATCAAATAATTCACATCACTCAATTTCCTTTTGATTTGACAAGGCCCACTTACCATTAAAGGTGGACTTACCACTGGCAAGAACACAAACACTTTATCACCTCTAGCAAAATATTGAATTTTTGATTTCTTATCTGCTTCCTGCTTCATCACATGGTGCGCTACTTTTAAATGCTATCTAGTCATTGGTAAGATTTTAGAATGCGTTGTTAAGGATGAGATGTACTCGGAGGTGTGTGGTAAAATAGAGCTAAGTCAGCACAACTTCATCAAGGGGAAGTCATGCCTGGCAAATCTGAGGGAATTCTTTGAGGAGGTAACAAACAAGTTAGACAAAGGAAGGCTAGTGGACATGATCTATTTGGATTTCCAGAAGGCCTTTGACAAGGTGCCGCACAGGATGCTGGTAAATACAATAAGGGTCCATGGTGTTTGGTGCATGACTCTGGCATGGATAGAGGATTGGCTGATTGACAGAAGGCAGAGAGTGGGGATAAAGGAGTCTTTTTCAGGATGGCAGTCAGTGACTAATAGAGTTCCGGAGGAATCAGTGTTGTTATACATTAATAAACTGGATGAAAGCACCAGTACATTGTTGCTACATTGGCACAAAGATAGGTGGAGAGCCAGATGGTATTGAGGAAGCATGGGGCCTGCAGCAGGACTGAACAGGCTCGGAGAATGGACAATGAAGTGACAGATCGAATACATTGTGGGTAAGTGTGAGATTATGCACTTTGGTAGGAAGAATAGAGGCAAAGGCTAATTTCTCAATGGGAAAAAGGAAATCTGAAGCATAAACAGACTTAGGAATCCCAGTTCAGGATTCTCTCAAGGTTAGCATGCAGGTTCAGCTTGTGACTAGGAAGTCAAATACAATATTAGCGTTCATTTTAAGAGGATTAGAATACAAGACCTTTAAGAATTGAAATGAGGAGGAATTTCTTCAGCCAAAAAGTGGTGAATTTGTGGAACTCATTGCCACAGAGGACTGTGGAGGCTAAGTCATTGAATGTATTTAAGACAGAGACACTTTGGTTCTTGATTGTAAGGGGATCAAGGGTTGTGGGGAAAAGGCAGGAGAATGGGCTAGAGAAACATATCAGCAATAATCTATAGGTGGAGTAGATTTGGTGGGCTGAATGTTCTGGTTCTGCTTACATGTCTCATGATGTTACAACCCTTATTATCATTAATCTCCAGGAACCAATTGATTTTTGCCTTGAATATGCTAATGTTTGAACTTTTACAGCCTTCTGGGGTAGAGATTCTCAACATTCACCACTCTATGACCGAAGAAATGTCTCTTTTGAGTCTAAAGTGGTTATCAATAGATGTTTTTATGGTTTGCCCTTACATTCCTCATTAGCTTGCGTTTGTATTCCCTTTTCCCTTTCCTGGTCAGTTTCTTGGTCCTCCTTTGATAGGTCCTCATTTACTTTGAATCCTTCAGTTTCTTACTATCTCTGGTCATCTTATAAGTCATTTCTTTGATAATGGAATTTTTATCTAATATAATCTTTATCATCTTTCCCATGGAGTGTATGTGCCTTGGAGGGATATAGGAGAGGCTAGGACCAGAGAGCAAAGTCTCAGAACAATAGGTTGCATATTTAAGACAGAAATGAGAAGGAATTTCTTCTCTTAGAGCGGAATAAAGCAATGAAATTCTTTACCACAAAGGACTATTGATATTCAGTCATTAAGGCTGAGATAGGCAGATTTTTAATTAGTAAGGGAATCAAAGGATATGGGGGGATTAAGATTAAGATTAAGAGTCAAGATTAGAGTGGTGCTGGAAAAGCACAGCATGTCAGACAGCATCCGAGGACCAGGAAAATCGATGTATCGGGCAGGAGCCCTTCATCAGGAATGAGGCTGGAAGCCTCGGGTGGACAGATCATGAGGACGGTGCAAAGCTGGAAAATCGGAACTGGGATAAGGTGGGGGGAGAGAAAATGAGGAAACTGGTGAAGTCCACAGTGAATGGATGTCTGTCTGCTTTCACAACTTTCAATGACCATATGAGGGGATTTAAGATATTTTTGGTGTCTCTGATGTTTTTATGCAGTTATGAGTGAAAATGCTATGAGATTGTTATAAACTTAATTTCTATACATGTGTATTTCAAAGACTTAAAAATGTGTTGCTGGAACAGCGCAGCAGGTCAGGCAGCATCCAGGGAACAGGAGAATCGACGTTTCGGGCATAAGCCCTTCTTCAGGAATGAGGAAAGTGTGTCCAGCAGGCTAAGATAAAAGGTAGGGAGGAGGGACTTGGGGGAGGGGAGGGCCTATTTCAAAGACTTCCCATTACTGTTGCATGGATCTTGAGGTCTATCCATGGTCGTTGCCAGATGATTGGTTATGAAGGATAATTTGCGAGATGGGACTATGAGGGCAGCATAGGGAATGTGAGGATTATGGAGGATACATATGAGTTGAATGGTCCAGCATTCATGTTTTTAACTGGGTTGATATCCAAGTGAATGGAGACAGGACTTCAAACCTGCCAGCTTCACCATCTGCCCACTTTCGTTGCTGTCTCAGATCTACTTCTGGAGTGGTGGGTCCAACTGTGTTTTGACCCTGCCCCCAGAACAAAATATAGTGGGTGGGGGCC
This sequence comes from Chiloscyllium plagiosum, assembly GCF_004010195.1. Taxonomy (NCBI): domain Eukaryota; kingdom Metazoa; phylum Chordata; class Chondrichthyes; order Orectolobiformes; family Hemiscylliidae; genus Chiloscyllium; species Chiloscyllium plagiosum. The sequence continues at coordinate 67,074,112 of NC_057711.1, forward strand.
TTTCTAATGGTAACTGGGTTAAGAATTCAGATACCTGTCACCTTCATGGAAATCTGGCCATTCATCATTGCCTCTTCTTCCCTTGATGTTGTTAGCTCTGCTGAGTATTTCCAGTATTTCAGTTTTTGTTACCGAGTCTAATATGCTTTAACCCTATGTTTCATTGTTATTTTTATGAGTGCATTAGTTCGCCCATTGTTTCCGTACTACATGTGTGGATTACTCGCACTACATTGAAACAGCCTTTCAGAGGTTACTAAAGCACTTCTTTATTCTCCACCATTTTAAAAAAAATCCTAGCAACTTCTGGGTCAAGAGAAAATAAGGTAATGTTAAATTAACTTCTCTGTTAGAAAATAAATCAGAAAGAAGGTTGTCTGTGATATGCCAAGCAACTTGCAAATGCACATCTCTGAATTCAGTGAGTTGAAACAGATATTCCTCATCCTTAAGTTTATCTGTGTGAAACACTGTCAACTCAATTCCCTTGCCCTGATCATATAACAGCAATTGCATAAAACCAATTTGCATAATTAATAGAATGTGTTAAACCATATCGCTTGGTTCTTTTTCCTGAAACTAAATTATACTTTTGATATGTTAGACTCATTAGTGTTTTGAAAAGTCCCAATAAATAAATTTTCTATATGATCAAATAAGACCTGATGCAAAGAGAGTAGGATAAGTTGTAACCCTGCTCACCTGATGGATTCTATGTGCACAGGGACTTAAAATGGCTGCAGGGTCTTAACCATTTAATTTAACAGGGCAATCCTTTCAATGTCTTGATTAGCCTCTGATAACTTAATCCAACTATAACTTTAACCCGAGACCTATGTTTAAAAAGCCATTGTGGACGCCTCGTAGAGTTAACCTGGAGAAAAGAGGAACAAAAGGATGGATGAAGTCCAGAGCAGCGTGTTCAGTTTATTTACATGTTTGCTTTCCTTGTGGGTGAATAAAAACAATGCATTTCTAGGTGCTAAAGGTTAAACCTGGACCCCTTCTGTTCTGGGCTTCACTCTTCACCACTAACTCTCTGGCTCCTTTCAACTACTTAACTACTTAATTTACTGGACCAGACCAGACTCCCTCAAAATATATTAAGAAGGTAGCTTAGACCCTCACTTTTCCTTATTTTAAAGTAAATGTGAGGTCCTGTGTTCCAGATGCAATTTGTTTAGTCAAACTACTCGACGTTAAGCAAAACAGAATATATTCAAAAACTATAGTTAAAATGCAACAAAGAAAGAGAAACTTGGACTAACAAGTCTATTGGAAAACTTAACAGAATAACAGATTATTTTATGACTAAACAGTAACTGTTTCCATTATAGCAACAGCCCATAAATACATGCTTGGCAAAAGGCAAATTCCAAAAACAGGTTGTCTCACATGCAGTTCTTCAATCCAGGAGGAAAGGAGATCAAGGGACAGTTCTGAGAGAATGCAGCAGCTAAGAGGGATTCACTGCATTCCAACCCTGCTGACGCCTCAGCAACAACTATTGAATGCTAGACCTAAAATCCCTGGTTCTGTGGGTGGGAGCTTAACTACACCCAATCAGCCTGCTTCTATTGTTTCAACTTTTTAAAAATAGTGAAGGCTTCACAAGCTGTTTATCATCTTGTAGACAGCTCACATCAGTCTCCCAATCTTTTTCTCTCTAGAAAGAAACAGGACAAACACACTTCTTACAGTCATAGTATCGTCATACTTATCAGGACCCTGGTGTACATATTCACACTCTTGATATCTCTCCTCCAGGAGTTCAGGTGGAAGGTGGGAGGTACTGCCAAATAAGCAGGGCCCTTAATGTAAATTCCTTCCCCTCTTTTCCCAAAACTAGCCTTATGCTCTAAAGGGTCAGATGCTTTGCTTTCTACTTCAACCTCCAACTGTTCAATTCAGACCATCCATAATCGTATTGACTGGTGAAGAAAGGCTCAAGGGGCCAAATGGTCTGTCTCCTGCTGTTCCTATTTTGTATTTTTGATTGTTAAAATCTGGTTCAACAACAGATGATAGTAAGATGTGGAGCCAAAACTCTAGCCTCCCCCCTTATAGATTCACTTCTTTCAACAGCTGGATACCTGGTGAAACTTTTGACAGACTAAGTAGTGGAAAGTTGTCACTTCATAGCTGAAATACCTCAAAAGATTATACCTCGCAATTGAATAAGGGGAGGTGTCATCAATTGTGCTCTCAAGCAGTACTTTTCAGCAATAAGCTGCTTCTTGATGCCCAAATTGGATTCCACCAGGGCTACTTATCTCCTGACTTCATCACAACCTGATTTAAACATGGGCAAAAGGGTTGAATTCCAGAGGCGAGGCGAGAGTGATAGTTTTTAACATCAAGACCATATTTGATGAAGTGTGGCATCAAGGAGCCCCAGCAAAACTGGTGTCACTGTTAACTGGGAAATCAGTGAGCAATCTCTCTGCTGTTGGAATCATAACTGGACTAGTCATATAAATATAATGGCTACCAGAGCGGGTTAGAGGAGAGGAATCCTGCAGCAAGTAATTCACCTCCTGATTGCCCAAAGCCCAATGAAGAGTCTATGCCAGGATGCAATGTGGAAGCAGAGTTATACTGTGAACTGGAAGTCTGTCACAGCTACAAATTTAAAGGGCTGTTGCTCTCTAAATGTGATTTTATTTCTTGTGGCAGGTTCAAATTGAATCCCAAAATCACACAGATTCTATCATCGTTGTCATCAGTAACTACTCCCCAATGAATACAATTGCCCACCTAGGAAATTCTGTGTCACTGCTAATAAGTTCTATGGTCCTTGAGTGGCTGATAACCCTGATCCTAGAACTACATGCGCATCTAGCAGTTATTTCCAGGAAGTGGAACTGTTCCTTGGTCTCGAAATCATTGGCATTCCTTTCCCCTGTTCCTTTTCCACACATTCTCTTGTTGATGGGTGCTAATGAAATAAACATTGCCATCTTCATCTGCATAATTTTGCATTGAAGGTGTGCTTTAATAGGTTCAATAGCTTCTTAATTGCTCATTTCAAAATGATGAATGGGTTTCCGATTCTGGCAGCTACTCATCTTCTCCATGGATGCTGCCTGACCTGCTGTGATTTCCAGCATATTTTGTTTTCAGTCCAACTTCTGGGATGCTGGCTTAGTCACCCTATATATTTTACATTCAATTCTTTTAATAGCTGGATATCAGGAGATATCTTTGACAGATTAAGTAGTGAAAAGTTGCCATTTGAGAGCCTAAATACCTCAAAAGATCAAACTCAGCAATCAGAGGAGGGCTCAACAGGGCTATCAAGCAATACTTTCCAGCAATAAATTACTTTCAGTTTCAATTCTACCAGGGCCGTCTAGCTCCTGACCACATTACAGCCTGTTTCAAACATGGACAAAAGATCTGATCCAGCCTATTGACTCAAGGTACCATGGACTTATAACATTGGGTAAACAAGGGCAGGTAACCACCTGATGAATAACTCCTACTACCTTCTCTCAAAGGATAAATCAATATTTATCCAAGTTGAGTTCTGTTTGGAATGAGCTCCTGAAACATTGTAGGAGCAACTGCACTTTATAAACTGCAGCAGTTAGGGAATCAGCTCACAAATACTTTCCCAAGAGCAGTTAGATATCAACAACAAATGTTGCCTTTGCCAGCAAAATATCCATATGGTGAATGAATATCTAACAAAAATAATACAATTGTGTAATTGTTTTTACAACATGCTGTATTACTGTGAAGAAACAAATAAAAGGTGGATATGTACAGACCTATGAAGAAGGACCTGATAGTGGGACTAAGTTGACAGCTCTTTGAAGGAACCAGTACAAACAGGATGGATTAAGTAGTCTCCTTTTGTGCTTTTTGACTTTATTGCTACTTGCAAAAGAAAATATATTGTGCAGAATACTTGACATCAATGAGACCGGTTGTTTTGTGGGAGTAAGCAATGAATTCAAGAATATTTAGTTTGCACTTTAAACAATATGGGGAATGATGCCTTATGATTTGTCAACATCTGAAATTGTTGACTATGATTATGTCCAATACAAATGCTGTTGTGACAGACTTAGTCTGACAGTGCATCAGTCTGTGGTAGTGAATGGAAGCCTAGCTTGGATGAAACGTTCAACTGTGCCAAGATTGCCATCCTGCATAGCAAGTGCTGCAAAACTCACAAATCTGCCATCCCCATATATTTTGCCGTTGACTTAATCTAGATAAACATGGAATGACAAAAAGCAGGAATAGGCCTTTTGGTCCATCAAGCCAATGGGTGGCATGGTAGCTCAGTGGTTAGCACTGCTGTCTCATAGTGCCAGGGACCTGGGTTCGATCCAAGCCTTGGATGACTGTCTGTGTGGAGTTTGCACATTCTTCCCATGTCTGTGTGGGTTTCCTCAGAATGTCTTGGTTTCCTCTCACGGTCCAAAGATGTGCAGGTTATGTGTATTAGCCCATAGTGTTCAGGGATGCATAGATTAGGTGCATTGGTCAAGGGAAGTGTAAAAGGAGTAGGGGAATGTGTCTGGGTGGGATATTCTTTGGAGGGTCAGTGTGGACTTGGCCAAATGGCCTGTTCCACACTATAGGGATTCTATGATTATGGTTGATAATCTATTTCAAAGCCATATTCCTGCTCTCCCTGTCATATCTTTAGGATATAGAAATCCATTTATTTCTTTCTTATATTCAATTATTTGAATCCACATCTTCTGTGGTAGGGAATTCAGTAAGTTCATGCATGTAGAGTATAGACATTTCTCCTCATCTCAGTTCAAAATGTATTATCACATATCCTAAAACCATGACCTCTTGCGCTAGACCCCAAGGGCAGGGGCAATCTCATTTTTTGCAGTCTATTCAGCCCAGTGGAATTTTATAAATTTTAATGAGATCCCCTTCCATTCTTCAGTGAATAAATGCCCATGTTGACTCAATGTCTCCTCTATGACAAAGCTTTCATTCCAGGAATCAGTCTGGTGAGCTTTAACTGCACTCACTCTGTGACACGTATTTCTTTTATTGGATAAGAAGATCAAACCTCCACACAATATTCCAGGTATGGTCTCACCAAAGCCCTGCATAGCTGCAGTAAGACTTCCTTGTTGCTCTACTCAAAACAACTTGCATCTAACCGACCTGAGGTAGCGAATGATCTTTCCCATTCCTGTTTTCCTCCATAATGATTTCTTTTTTTTTCATTCATAAGATGTGTGTGTCGCTGTCTAGGTCAGCATTTATTACACATCTGTAATTCCCTTTGGCAAGGTGGTGATGAGTTGTCTTCTTGACCCCCTGCAGTTCATTTGGTGTAGGTACACCCTCAATGCTGTGAGGGAGGAAATTCCAGGACTTTGAACAGCAACACTGAAGGAACGGTGATATATTTTCAAGTTTGGATGGTGTGTGATTTGGAGGGAAACTGGCAGGTCACGGTATTCCCATATATCTACTACCGATGTCCTTATAGTGATCTTGGGTTTGGAGGGTGTTGTTGGAGGAGCCTTGATTAAGTTTTGCATGCATCTTGTAGTTGGTTAGACATTATTGCTACTGATTGTTAGTGGTGAAACGAGTGGCTGTTTGTGGATATGTGATGCCAATCAAATGGGTTGCTTTGTCCTGAATAGTGTCAAGCTTCTTAAGTGTTGTTGGACCTGCAATCACCCAGGCAAGTGAAAAAGATTTCATCACACTCGTGGTTTGTTCCTTGTAGATAGTGAACAGGCGCTGGGGAGTCAGGAGGTAAGTTATTCACTGCAGGATTCTGAGCTTCTGATCTGCACTTGTCGTGTTAATATTTATATGACGGGTCCAATTCAGTTTCTTGTCAATGTTAAGTAGCCTGCAGGATATTGATAGTGAACGATTCAGTGATGGTAATGTTCCTGATTGTCAAGGGACAATGGTTGCATTCTGTTTTATGGATCTGGCCATTGTGAGGCACAAATGTTATTTGCTCCTTATTAAGAAAAACTTGCATATGGAGACAGCTGCTACAGTATCTGAAGTGTGTGAATGATGTTGAATATTGTGCACTTATTGGTGAGAATCCCCACTCTGAACCTCTGATGGAAGGAAGGTCATTAATGAAGCAGCTGAAAAAGATTGGGTCTTAGGACACTATCCTGAGAAGCTTCTGCAGAGGTATACTTGGCTTAAGGTAATTGATTTCCAACAATCACAACTATCTTCCGTTTGTGTCAGGTGCGGCTCCAAACAGTGGATAATTTGCATTAACTGCAATTTTCATGCTCCTTGATGCAATCACCTCTGGAGTTTTAACTGTTTTATCCATATTTGGACCAAGGCAGGAATGAGGCCGAGCTGAGTAGCATGGGAACAACCAAAACTGAGCATCACTGAACAGGTTATTTATTTGCAAGTGCTGCTCGATAGCAACACTCTGCTGATAATCGAGAATAGACTAGTGAGTTGCAATTGTCTAGGTTGGATGTGCTCTGCATTTTGTGGCAGGACAATACCTGAGCAATTTTCCACATTGTTGGGTAGATGACAGTGCTGTAGCTGTACTCGAACAGTTTGGCTCAGGAAGCAGCTAGCTGTAGAGGACAAGTCTTCAGTACTCTTGCCAGAATCTTGTCAAGACCATAGCCTTTACAGGGTCCAGTGCATTTAGTTGTTTCTTGATGTCACGTGGACTGAATTGAATTGGTTGAAGACTGGCATTTGTGAGACTGTGGACACCAGGAGGAGGCCAACATGGCTCATCCACTTGGCACTTCTAGCTGAAGATGATGCAAGTGTTTTGCACTAATGTGTTGGATTGTCCCATTTTGAGGACGGCAATATTTGTGAAGTTTGCTTGTGAGTTGTTTAATTGTCCACCACCATTCATAAATGAATCAGACAGGACTGCAAAGTTCAGATCTAATTTAGTATTGTGGAATTGCTTAGACTTGACTGTTGCATGTTAATTTTACTGTTTGGAATAAAATTATCCTTGTCTCATATTTTCACCAGGGTGACTCCATTTTTTAGAAACGCCTGGTGTTGCGCCTGGAATGTCTCCTGAATTCTTCTTTGAAGCTGGGTTACTCTTGTCTTGATGGTAATGGTAGACTGGGGGTTAGGCCAGCCCGTGTGGTTACAGGTCATGATCGAATACAGTCCTGCTGCTGTTGATGGTCCACAGCCCCTCATGAATCACTAGATTTCAGTTGCTTGACGTCTTCCAAGTTTGTCCCATTTAGCTTGGTGGCCATGCCAAACAACACAATGGAGAGTCTCCTGAATATGGAGACAGAAATATAACAACTGTGTGGTTGTCTGTCCTACAATACTGTCATAGACAGGCACACCAGCTACAGGCAAATTGGTGAGGATAATGTTAAGTAAATTTTTCCCTTTTGTTAGTACCCTTACCAGGTGCTCTTATTGTTTGTCTATATTAAAGGGTTAATTAAACCTTTATTCTCAGTGCACTTACTCAGCACATGCAGTTTTGGTTTCCTTACTTAAGAAAGGATGTAAATGCATTGGAGGTGATTCAGAGGAGGTTTACTGGTTTGATGCCTGAAGTGTTGTCTTATGAGGATAGTTTAGACAAGCTGGTTTTCACTGGAGTTCAGAAGAGTGAGGGCTGACTTGATCAAGTGTATAAGATCCTATGGGTCTTAATGAACATGATGTGAAAAGTATGTTTCCCTTGTTGGTCAGTCCATAACTGAGGGCCACTATATTAAAATCAGGGATTGCCTTTTAGGACAGAGATGAGGAAGTTTCTTTTTTCCCTCAGTGTTGTGCAACTTTGGAACTTTGCTTCAGAAGCTGGAGGTAGGATCATTCAATATTTTTAAGGCAGAGGTAGATAGATTCTTGAGCAGGGAATTGAGGCTTATTGAGAGGTAGCTGGGAATATGGAATGTGAAACACAATACTGAATGGCAGAGAATGTTTAAGGGACTGAATGCCCTCCTTCTGCTCCTATCCCATACGTTCCCAAGGGGTTAATTGTACCTTTACTCAGCATGCAGAAAGAAGAGCTTGTTAATATTTACTCAGATTAATGACCCGGGTCTCTGGCGCTGTGAGGCAGCAGTGCTAACCACTGTGCCACCGTGCCGCCCACAACCAAATAAAAAGAATCCTAGTTCTTAAAGACAGGTCTACCTCTGGACTCTTGTTTCTCCACAACAGTTTGCTAGTGTTTAATTAGACTTTGAAAATTGACTCAACTAACATTAAAATAAACCACTGGTCAAGATGATTGGTGTCTCCCACCCGAACAGATAAGGCAAGAGCTTTATCACTCTACTTTGCAGCCCATTAATGACAACATTGTACCCAAAGTCCTCTTCCTGAATATTCTGATTCAATTACCATGTATGGAATATAATTTATGACATATAGCTTTCAGCCACATATTAGCAAACATATGTTCACCTGCTCTGTTAGTGCTGTTTCTGTCCCTTCCCATAAGAAGGCTAGGTTAATATTACTGGTGTGTGATGGCTGACTTTATCTTGAATGGTTTTCCTTTACTTTGTACTTTAATAATACATGCACCTTTTCCCTAACTGCCTATGGTTTATTGTCTCCAAGTATTTTATCACATTCTGCTACCTGACAGGGTCCTGAATTCAGGATTGACCTGTTTTACAAACTTAATAATTGTCGGTGTGAATTTTAAGTACATGCACTTGCACCCTTGCAAATTGCTTAATATATAGCACATGTTGTGTTGTTTCCCTACAGATTCTGTTTAAACAAATTCTTGTCAGTCAGGCAATTTTTGCTTTATTGTCTTAAGGCCCATACAGCAATGGTCAGAATGTGTACCTTGTTGTCTGAAACACATTTGTACCTAATTTCTTTAAATATCAGCAAGCAAGCTAACGAAGTATGTAAAAGGCAACAAAAAAAAATCTACCTGTAGTCTGAAATAAAAATGGAAAATGCTGAAAGTACTCTCTACTTGCAACAAGATCTGGAAATAGAATATATAAATTATTGTTTTGGATCTAAGACACTTCAACCAAGCTGGTTGGTTCACTTGAAGGATTTAACATCTGAAGGATTTTTCTCTTTTTATGCTTACAGGCTTTCTTTACATTTCCAGCGTTTTGTATAGAGTAGTGCATGCTTGCATATTATTATCAGACTGAATGATGAGTAGATGAAGGGGAATAATAATGAAAGATAATACAAGTTCTGAGTTGAGATAAGCTTCTGTTGCTACTGTCCTCCACATTTGTAATAGCCTATGGCTTTAATATTTTAAGAAGTTAATCACACCTGCCTTCAACTTTATCTCAAATCTTCTTGTAGTTTCTTACCTGTGTATTTGCTTAAGATCTGTTACATTTCTAATTATCAATTACCTGTCTGTGCTGGTTCTCTGAGGGAGCAATATGCTTATCATCATTCCTCTTGCCTTTTCCCATAGCCTGGGAAAGTTGTCGTTTTTCAGATAAAGATCCTGTTGAGAACTACAATTGATCTTGTTTGCCTTTTCCACAAACCTGTGAATGTTCTTTTTGAAGTCCTAACTAACCTCCGTGCAGTTCACAATGACTCCAAGTTTATATCAATTGAAAATGTTGAAATTGTGCTCAAGATCAATGTCATTAATGTATATTAGGAAGTCAGGGTCCTATGTATTGACTAGGAGAAAGTGAGGACTGCTCCTTTGATGCTGCCTGACCTGCTGCGCTTTTCCAGCAACACATTTTTCAGCTCCTATGTATTGACCTCTTTTACAAAATTAATAATTGTGGGTGTGAATTTTAAGTACCTACACTTGAACTTTTGCAAATTACTTAATATGTAACACCAATCCCTGGCAAGACTCTACATAAATAATCTTCTGGTTAGCAAGCCAACCATCCAACACTATTTCTGGCCAGGTTTTATAGACCCCCATAGATTTTCAGGCTGGGGTTCCCAGGGTCTGTGGGGAAAGCCTGGCATGTCACTCTCCTGTGGTTGTGGGTGGGAAAGGAGTGACCAATCTTTCATTGAAACCCTACCAGATTGGGTGCACCCTGCATCCCCAAGATCTACCCGCCCATCCCGTAGTTGCTCCTTCCCTCTGTGCCTCCTCATCAAGAAACTCATTGTGCCAGGCCCCATGTCCCATTATGCGATACCTATCTTTTCCTGCTTTTACATAATCTTGCATCCTGGGACTTCAAATCTGGGGAGTGGCTGTCATTCCAGTCCTGGCTACTGCTACTAAGGGGGGCTGCTGGTTTCACAAAGCTGATGGTGATCAGATTCATTGCTCCACATTTTTCCTTTCATGGGAATATACATTGAATAGATTGGAACTGGCATTTTTTTAACAAAAAGACAAACCATTGTTCAGCTATAATGTTATCTGCTAATCTTTGATTTTAATATATCAGGGCCAAGTTTATTTTACCTCTTTTGAAGTTGGCTGAACTATTTTCTTTTCTCTGAATTGCTCTGACTTTCCAGTTCTGAGTATGGTCATTGAACAGAATTGGACTTTCTAGTGGGGGCAGTGGAATCCTAGCTTTGGACAAATGAAGGTGGTCTGAGTATCTGTGCAGTGCAACCTCTGGGGAGGTGACCTCCTTAGTAACTCCCTCCACCAGGAGAGGTAGGTGCTGCCAAGATAGGGAGGCACCCTTGACTGACTGCATGACAGTTAAAAATTTAAACAACCCAAACCTGTTAGGACACGTGGGTTGGAGAGGGAAACCCTTTTGCAGACTATTAACAGCTGAGACTGTGGTTGTTCAGCTTGGTGGCCCTGTCACTAGGTGTAGATTCTTCACCTCCAGTGATCTCCTAGCTTGTTACCAGAAAGCTATCTTAGCTGATTTGATGCTTTCTATACTTGGTGAGGTGGGAAGTGATTCTGATTTTGCTTAAGCTCCAGCATCAGCACCAAATGACCCTTAATGGTCTCCTAATTGCACGACTAGACTGCTGGCCTCCACAGACTGTCTGTAGGAAATTTCCTCTGGTGATGGGAATGCATTGAGGACTTGTCCCAATGCTACTACCGTCGGATGCAGTAATACTTCTGAAAGGTTGAATGTTCATGTTACATTGGCTTCATCTACTGATGCTACTCAGTATAAGTAGAGACATGAGTTCTACTCCAGTATTTGGAGAGAACAGATGCATCTTCAGCTCGCTAAAGTCCTAGGAATTATGCCTGACCAAATCTTAATGTACCGATTGCGATCATGCAGTAAGCATTCTCATTATCAAAGAACAATGCCCTTTCTGTTGATTCTTTACTTTGATATGACTGATCTTCAGGTCCAAGCTAAAGCAAAGCTTGGTTGGTGGCAGCACACTATCACAAGTAACACTTACCCAACATGCTTGAGGTGATGACAGGGTCACCTGGAAAAATACTGAAGCTACTCTCTACCCACACGCAGCATTGCACTCCCCCCGTCCACCATCACCACCCAACGCCAACCCTATCTCTGTGGGTCATGAAATGATGTCTGACCTGCTATGTATTTCCAGTTTTATTTCAGAATTATGGATTCCATTGTATTTTGTGGCTTATTTCCATACTATAAACCCTGCATAATCCAATGTTATGGAACTCTGAGGACAGTTCTCTGTCTCCTCAAAGGGTAGTTGAACAGGACTATGTTGACTTCACAGGAAGGAAAAAGACTCTTCAAATATGTGGCTTTGTAATTTTGTATCCTTGGCAAGTGGGTTACGAAACTCAATAAAACTGAAAGAACTGCGGATGCTGTAAATCAGAAACAGAAACAGATGTTGCTGAAAAAGCTCAGCAGGTCTGGCAGCATCTGTGATGAGAAATCAAAATTAATGTCTCGTGTCTGGGAACCTTTCCTCAGAAGGAAGAAGGGTCACCGGACCCGCAACATTAACTCTGATTTCTCTGATGCTGCCAGACCCACTAAGCTATTCCAGCAACTTCTGTTTTTAAATTCGTCTTAGAACATAGAACATAGAACAATACAGCACAGAACAGGCCCTTCAGCCCACGATGTTGTGTCTGATGCTGCCAGACCCACTAAGCTATTCCAGCAACTTCTGTTTTTAAATTCGTCTTAGAACATAGAACATAGAACAATACAGCACAGAACAGGCCCTTCAGCCCACGATGTTGTGCCGAACTTCTAACCTAGATTAAGTACCCATCCATGTACCTATCCAAATGCCGCTTAAAGGTCGCCAATGATTCCGACTCTACCACTCCCACGGGCAGCGCATTCCATGCCCCAACACTCTCTGGGTAAAGATCCCACCCCTGACATCTCCCCTATACCTTCCACCCTTCACCTTAAATTTATGTCCCCTTGTAACACTCTGTTGTACCCGGGGAAAAAGTTTCTGACTGTCTACTCTATCTAGTCCTCTGATCATCTTATACACCTCTATCAAGTCACCCCT
>NC_057711.1:67087423-67100335 GCF_004010195.1 Chiloscyllium plagiosum
GATGGTAGAGGTTGTAGAAAAACATTGCCAGGGTGGGATGGATCTTTGAGAATGCTGGCGGCCTTTCCTTGACAGCGGGCCTGGTAGATGGATTCTATAGATGGGAGGTTGGCCTTTGTGATTGTCCGAGTTCACCACTCTCTGTAACCGTCTCCGATCTTGAATGGTACAGTTCCCATACCAGGTGGTGATACATCCAGACAGAATGCTCTCGATGACTCACCTATAACAGTTGGCAAGAAGTTGGCGAGGGTATTCAAATTTCCTCAGCTGCCTGAGGAAGAAGAGACGTTGTTGGGGCTTTGCCCAATGTTGCCAGACCTGCTGGGTTTCTCCAGCACTTTCTGTTTTTAATCATTAATCCGAGACCCCATCCACGCTCCTGTGTGGATATGAAGTATCCACTGACATCATATTAAAGAACAACAGCGGAATAAACTAATTCATTGGGGGCGTTCAGTTGAATGGAAAATGAGAAAATCACAGGTAAATAAGAAGGTAGGATTGTGGGTTTGCGATGGGGCTGATTGTTACCAGAAAGTGAAAGAAGGGAGAGAGTGTATGAATGTCATATTGCACTAAGGAACCATAAAAGGTGCAGGGAAATTTGACAATAGAATAAACTTAAATCTTTGTAACTTAATGTACGAAGTATTTGAAATAAAGTAGATGAACTGTGTAAATCGAGGTAAACAAATATGATCTCGTAGCCATTATGGGAACACGGTCACAGGGTGATCAAACCTGGGAATTTAATTCCCAGGGATATTTAATCTTTTGGAAAGACAGGAGGGATGCAAAAGGTGGTGAGGCAGTCCTATTAATAAGAGAAAAAATGAGAACAGCTGTGGGAGATGATTTATTTCTTATTTCATTTATTGTGGTCACGTGTACCTTAGTACAGTGAAAAGTTTGGTTTTGCGAGCAGTACAGGCAGATCATGGTAAGCAAGGGCATTGAGAGCAGAGGGAACTTAGACGGAGTGAGGAGCACAGGTTACAGTGCACAGGACGTGCACTGGATAAGATCAACATTAACAAGGTCAGCATTATTTGAAGTTAGAATCCATTCGTCAGTCTAATAACCGATGGGAAGAAGCTGTTCCTGAACCTGCTGGTGCCTGGGCTCAGGTTTCTGTACCCTCTGCCTGATGGAAGAGGCTGTAGGAGACCATTCCCGCGGTGGGAGGGATCGGTGATGATGTTGGCAGCCTTTCCGCGGCAGCGAGCCGTGTAAATGGAGTCCGTGGATGGGAGGTTGGTTTCCGTGATGGTCTGGGCTGTGCACATCACCTTCTGTAGTTTCCTACAGTCCTGGGCAGAGCAGTTGCCGTACCAGGCCGTTACGTACTGGGACAGTACACATCAATGGGGCATCTGTAAAAGTTGGTGAGGTTCCTTGTGGGTATGCCAAATTCCCTGAGTGGCCTGAGGAAGGAGAGGGATTGTTGTGCCTGACTGACCGTCACATCTACGTGGGAAGACCAGGACAGGTTGTCGGATATCGTCACTCCGAGGTATGTGAGACTCTCCATCCTCTCAACCTCCACTCCGTTGATGTCGATGGGGACGTATTCTCCTCCTTCCTTCCCGAAGTCAATCATCAGTTCTTTAGTTTTGCCGACGTTGAGAGAGAGGTTGTCCCCACTGCACCACGTCACCAAACCCTCTATCTCATTTCTGTACTCTGACTCATCGTTGGAGCAAGTGAGGACTGCAGATGCTGGAGATCAGAGTTGAGAGTGTGTTGCTGGAAAAGCCCAACAGATCAGGCAGCATATGAGGAGCAGGAGAGTCGACGTTTCAGGCATAAGCCCTTCATCAGGAATCCTGATTCTCCTGCTCCTCGGATGCTGCCTGACCTGCTGTGCTTTTCCAGCATCACACTCTCGACTCTGACTCATTGTTGTTCGATATTTGTTCTACCACGGTGATGTCAGCAGCGAATCTGCAGATGGTGTTCGTGCAGAATTTGGCCGTGGGTGTACAGGGAGTACAGTGGTGGGCTGGGAACACATCCAGTCCTGAGCGTTATCGTGGAGGGTTCTAAAACCGTTAGCAGAGTTAGCAGCTCCAGCTCTTACCCTTCAGAGCTCTCTCAGACCGCATTCTTTATTGCTGCAAACAAGCTGTCTTTATACAGAATTTGGTATTAAGATTACAGAAACGCCACGTGTCCTTGATCAGATCAGCAGTCATAAAACGGCAAAAGTTTGCAAAGGAAGAGAAACTCATTGACAGGTCTGGGTACGGTGGACTGATTAAGCTGCATGTACATCAAAGTGAGAAACCCTGACCCAGCCAGGCCAAATGGTCAATTCCTTTGGCTAGTACATCATAGTGAGAGATTAGTCTAAACTATGTGGAAAAGGTCATGGGGTCACTTCGCTCAGCTAACATGCCCATTATCATTGTCCTACAAAATGGCTATTTCTTTTAAAATCATCTAAGGTTCCCAGAATGCAACTTAAATTCATAACATTCCCGGATCTCGAGCTCCAGGAAACAACGCACAAACATTCAATCCATGATAAGCCAGTGTTCACTTAAATCAGACCATAAAGGGTTAATCTTTCCACCATCTTCTCTCCTGTCTGTCTGTCTGTCTCTCTCTCTCTCTCTCTGTGTCCCTTGAACCCTTCAGTCAGTGAATGTAACTTACAGAAGAATGTTTTCTCTCTCTCTCTCACTCACACACGAACATCTCCCAACTTCCAGCCTTTGTGTTTTCCCAGCCTGTAAGGATATGGCGGCATTCACTTCTCAGAGCAGTCACAATGAGGGGGCTGAGTTTCATAACTTCAAATCTGCTCAGTGTGGTATACGTGAAAACGTATCACGCATAATCCACTCAGCTTATTAAATTACTAGCTCTTTTCTTATTGAGTATGAGTTTCATGAAGAGTCTTTGATATAAACCAGCAATTTAGTTCGAAATATGCACACCTCCAGTCCGTGGGGGTGAGAAGGAAGTACTGCCACACATTCCACAAGTGAACAAATGTCATCACTTTATTTACACTGGTGCATTGACACTAAGAATAGATGCCCCCAATTCGTCTGATCAAATGCCACCCACCCCTTTCCCCCCGACTGCTTTCCCACATCTCCTTAGCAGATGTAAGGCTACCAACATTCTAATCCAGGTGTCAAAACAATCCGTTTTAAATTAAATTGGTCTTTAGCCTCCAAGTGTCCTTTTAAATTAATTGGCTGAATTTAAACTGTTAGAGTGAAAAACAAACTGCAGATGTTGGAACCCAAAGTGGACCGGCAGGAGGCTGGAGGAACACAGCAAGCCAGGCGTAAAGGGTTAATCTTTCCACCATCTTCTCTCCTGTCTGTCTGCCTGTCTCTGTCTCTCTCTGTGTCCCTTGAACCCTTCAGTCAGTGAATGTAACTTACAGAAGAATGTTTTCTCTCTCTCTCATTCACACACGAACATCTCCCAACTTCCAGCCTTTGTGTTTTCCCAGCCTGTCACGGTATGGCGGCATTCACTTCCCAGAGCAGTCACAATGAGGGGGCTGAGTTTCATAACTTCAAATCTGCTCAGTGTGGTATACGTGAAAACGTATCAGGATTGTTCTATTACACGCATATTCCACTCAGCTTATTAAATTACTAGCTCTTTTCCTATTGAGTATGAGTTTCATTAAGAGTCTTTGATATAAACCAGCAATTTAGTTCGAAATATGCACACCTCCAGTCCGTGGGGAGTGAGAAGGAAGTACTGCCACACATTCCACAAGTGAACAAATGTTATTGCCTTATTTACACTGGTGCATTGACACTAAGAACAGATATCCCCAGCTCGTCTGATCAAATGCCACCCACCCCTTTCCCCCCGACTGCTTTCCCACATCTCCTTAGCAGATGTAAGGCTACCAACATTCTAATCCAGATGTCAAAACAATCCGTTTTAAATTAAATTGGTCTTTAGCCTCCAAGTGTCCTTTTAAATTAATTGGCTGAATTTAAACTGTTAGCGTGAAAAACAAACTGCAGATGTTGGAATCCAAAGTGGACCGGCAGGAGGCTGGAGGAACACAGCAAGCCAGGCAGCGTCAGGAGGTGGAGACGTTAACGTTTCAGGTGGGACCCTTCTTCAGGACTGGAATTTAAACTATTGCCCGGTAAAAACACTGCTTGGCTGGTTGACACAAAATGTTTCATTTCGGATAGTGTCTGCGCAAACTTCCAAACACAGACAATTCACAATCTCTTAAATGCACCACACACTGCTTTGCAACTCATTTTATAATCTTACCATTTTTACAACATTAGCGTTGTGACAGTGTTAAAAAAAACTCCATTCGCCACATTTCCAGGCTCTGATGTCTCAAGGACTGTGTGAGTGGTATTATGTTTCACTCTGATACTCTGCAAATTCACAGGCAGACAATGCTTGAAATCTGTGCCAGTTCCCAGTCACGTTAGGTGATGGTTTGTTGATCACCTGTGTGCTTGTGACCCACTACGGGATGGGGCAGTCTCTCCCGCACAGCAAGACTGAGACGTTGCACCATTCACGGATTTTCTGCTACCTCTCAGCCCCCTTTGGGGTCCAGCATTCTGGTTCCGCCTCTGTCAGTCTCCCCTCTCCACACAGTCAGACCCCACCTCTTGGTCAGAGTCAGCGTCCACCATCTTCATACCTCACTCCAATTATCTTCATGGAGGAGATATGGAGGTCACGACCCCACAGCCAGTAGACTGTCCGGAAGGTGTTTTAAGTTATGGTTTGACTTGATTCATTTATTGTCACATGTACCTAAGTTCAGTGAAAAGTTCTGTTCGTGAGCACTGCAGGCTGATCATAGCAAGCAAGGGCATACAGATCACAGGGTGAAAAAGAAAATTGGACAGAGACTCACAGGTTACACCACACAGAGCGTGTGTGAGGCAAGATCAACATTAACAAGATCAGCTTCATTTGAAGTTAAAGAGTTCATTCATCAGTTTAATAACAGGCAGGAAGATGCTGTTCTTGGACCTGCTGGTGTGGGTGCTCAGGGTCCTGTATCTTCTGCCCGAGGGAAGAGGTTGTGGGAGATCATTACTGGGGTGCGATGGGGCTTTGATGACGTTGGCAGCCTTTCCACAGCAGCGAGCCATGGCGGCACGGTGGCTCAGTGGTTAGCACTGCTGCCTCACAGTGCCGGGGACCCGGGTTCAACTCCAGCCTCAGGCAACCTGTCTGGGTGTGGAGTTTGCACGTTCTCCCCGTGTCTGCGTGGGTTTCCTCCGGGTGCTCCGATTCCTCCCACAGTCCAAAGACGTGCAGATCAGGGTGGATTGGCCATGGGAAATTTGCCAATAGTGTTAGGTGCATTAATCAGAGAGAAATGAGTTTGGGTGGGTTACTCTTCGGAGGGTCGGCATGGACTTGTTGGGCTGAAGGGCCTGCTCCCACACTGTAGGGAATTTAATCTAAATGGATGGGCGGGGAGGGAGTGGTTGGCTTCCATGATAGTCTTGGCCGTGCAGACCACATTCTGTAGTTTCCTACGGTCCTGGGCAGAGCAGTGGCTGTAGCAGGTCGTTACGTACCGGGACAGTATGCTCTTAATTGGGCGTCTGTAAAAGTTGGTGAGGCTTCTTATGGACTAACTGAATTTCCTGAGCAACCTGAGGAAGGAGAGGAGCTGTTGCATCTTGTTGACCATCGCATGTACTTGGGAAGTCCAGGTCAGGTTGTCAGTTCTCGTCACTCTGAGGAACCTGATGCTCTCCACCCTCTCAACCTCCGCTCTGTTGAAGTAGATGGGGTCATTTTCTCCTCCTTCCTTCCCGAAGTCAATGATCAGTTCTTTAGTTTTGCCGACGTTGAGAGAGAGGTTGTCCCCATTGCACCACGTCACCAAGCCCTCTATCTCCCTTCCGTATTCTGAATTGTTATTGTTTGATATCCTGACGAAGGGCTTCAGCCCAAAACATCGATTCTGCTGCTTCTCAGATGCTGCCTGACCTGCTGTGCTTTTCCAGCGGCACACTCTCGACTCTGACTCATCGTTGTTCAATGTCTGTTCTACCACAGTGGTGTCAGCAGCAAATGTGTTAGATGGTATTCCTTCAGAATTTGGCCACACGGCCGTGGGTGTACAGGGAGTACAGGAGGGGTCTGAGAACGCATCCTTGGGGGGTCTCCAGTCCTGAGTGATATCGTGGAGGGGGTACTGTTGTCGATCTTCAATGATTGCGGTCTGTGGGTCAGGAAGCTGAGGATCCGGTTGTAGAGGGTGGAGCTGAGATTAAGGTCACGGAGTTTTGAGCTCACTCTGAAGGGGATAATGGTGTGGAAGGCAGAGCTGTAGTCAATGAGCAGAGTCTGACGTAAGCATGTTTGGTTGTCCAGATGTTCCAGGAGTGAGGTAGGAGCTGGGGAAAGGACATCCGCCGTGGACCTGTTACATCAGGAGGGAATGGAGGTGGGCTGGGACACTGGAGCTGATGTGGGCCATGACCAGTCTCTCGAAGCCCTTCATGATTATTGAGGTCACAGTCACTGGGCGATAGTCATTAAGGCACGCTGCATGTGCTTTCTTAGGGATGGGGATGATGGTGGTCTTCTTGAAGCAGGTGGGGCCTTCGGCTCGTAGGAGGGACAGGTTGAAGATGTCAGTGAATTCCTCCACCAGCCGGTCCGCACTGGATTGACTCGGAATTCCGCCCAGGCCCAACGCTTTCCTTGGGCTGACTCCCAGGAAGACCGATCTGAGGTCTACAGCAGTGACCGAGGGGACAGGCGCGTCCAGTTTGGAGCAGGTAACATTCCGCTTGAACCCAGTGTAGAAAAGACTGAGCACATCAGGGTGGGGAGATCTAGGCCTAGCTGATCTAGAGTCCATTTGGCGGGAGGTGAGTACAGCGAGGGAAAGAAGGTATTGGTAATAGTGTACCGAAGCCCAAACAATAACCACACTGCAGGAAAGACTTTAAACCAAAAAGGAACAGGAGCATGTACAAAGAATAGAGTAATAATTATGGATGACTTTAATCTTCATGTTGATTGGGTTAATCAAATTGGAAGGAGATGACTCCAACAACAAATTCATAGAGTGCATTAGGATTATCTCCCGAGATCAATATGTCACGGAGTGAATAAGGGAGCAAGCTGTCTTGGATCTCGCAATAGGTAATGAAACAGTTTTAATAAATGACTCCAAGTAAAATAGCCCTAAGAATCATAACATGATAAAATTTAATTTTCAGTTCAAAAGTGAGAAATGTAGGTCAGAAACAATTGTGTCTAACTTCAATAAAGGAGGTCACAATGAAACGAGGATGGAGTTAGCTAAAGTGAACTGGGCGGATGGTACAGCAGGAACGACAATACCTTTTCAGGAGGTAATTACTGACTCTCAGCAACAATACATCCCAGTAAGGAGGAAAGATTCTGAGAGACGGATAAACCAACCATGGCTGACCAAGGAAGTTAAAGGGAGTATTAATTTGAAAGAAAACGCATAGGGAGACCAAACTTAGTGATAATCCCAATGACTGGGATCAATCCACAATCCAACAAAGGAGGGATTAAATGGTAATAAATACAGAGAAAACAAACTACAACGCCAAACGAGCGAGGAATATAAAAACTGGCAGTAACAGCTTTTTGAAATATATGAAAAGGAGGGGAGTTGTCAAAGTGAATGTAGACTCCTTCATGAATCTGGGAAGACTGTAATTAGGAACAAATATATGGTAACAGAGTTAAATGGGTATTTTATATCAGTCTTTATGGTGGAAGAGACTTCGAACATCCCATTAGTGCTGAAGAATACATGGGAAGAATTATCACCATGATAAAACAGGTAGCATTAGACAAAATAATTGAGCTAAAGGTAGGTAGGTCCCCTGGCCCTGATGGAGAACTGCAGATGCTGCGAGAGTGTGGTGTTGGAAAAGCACAGCAAGTAATGCAGCGTCCAAGGAGCAGGAGAGGCGACGTTTCAGGGATAAGCCCTGATGACTTGTATCATAGGATGCTAAAAGAGATAGCTACGGAGATAGTGGATATATTGGGTATGATTTTCCAAAACTCCTTCGATTCTGGAGAAGTTCCAGAGGATTGGAAAACTGCTAATGTGCTGCCCCTATACGAAAGGGGAGGGAGGGAGGCAAAAATAGGTAACTATAGGCCGATCAGCTGAGCACTCTTGGATTAGATTCCCTACAGTATGGAAACAGGCCCTTCGGCCCCACAAGTCCACACCCACCCGCCATGCACCCAGACCCATTCCCCTACATTTACCCCTTCACCTAACACTATGGGCAATTTAGCATGGCCAATTCACCTAACCTGCACAACTTTGGACTGTGGGAGGAAACCAGAGCAAACCCACGCAGACACAGGGAGAATGTGCAAACTCCACACAGAGAGTCAGCTGAGGCTGGAATCGAGCCTGGGACCCTGGTGCTGTGAGGCAGCCATGCTAACCACTGAGCTACTGTGCGCTTTTGTTGGAAAAGTATTGGGATCAATTACGAAGGAAGCATTAACAGCACATTTGGAAAACCGTAATGTAATCAGTTAATGACATTTAAACACAAGTTGCTTTCATTAGTGTTCTGACAGCGTTGAGAAGGGACATTGAGAAACAGCTCTGTGGAGTTCTGTGTTGCTTTACAAGATTCTCTGAATCACCACACGCTGGAGCATGTGTTTGAAAATCTGTATTGATCGTGCTGCTCCATATTCTAACCATTCGGTTTGGTTTCCTTCCCTCTCTCCCTCATCAGTGCTCCTTCAGAATATAGTTAAACATCACACAACACCAGGTTATAGTCCAACAGGTTTAATTGGAAGCCCTAGCTTTCGGAGCGCTGCTCCTTCATCAGGTGGTTCAGTGCTCCAAAAGCTAGTGTTTCCAAATAAACCTGTTGGACTATAACCTGGTGTTGTGTGATTTTTAATTTTGTCCACCCCAGTCCAACAATGGCTCCTCCACGTCATGATCTAATTGAGCAGAGTCCGCGTGGCTTTGCAAAAAGTGAAATTGTGGCTGAGTAATTTATTAGAGTTGTTCTGAGGAAATGTGAGCGAGTAGATAGAGGCGAACCACTCAATGTATTTGGACTTCCAGAAGGCGGTCAACAAAGTACCTCACAAAACGCTGTTGTAGGAGGTAGGATATTGGCGTGAATTGAGAATTAACTAATGGGACAGGAAGCAGCGAGTGGTACTCAGGGGTTTCCTTTTCAGGTTGGTGACCTGTGACCAGTGGGATTCCACAGGGATCAGAGCTGGGACCGCAACCATTTATACTATATGTTAATGACCTGGAGGAAGGAAGTAAATGCTTTGTAGCCGAATTTAAAGATGACACAAAAATAGGTGGAAAGGTGGTTACAAGAGGGAGACAGTCAGCTTACAGAGAGATAGTGGTAGATTAAAACAATTGGGTAAATGGAGTATAATGTGGGAAAATGTGGAATTTGTTCATTTTGGAAGGGAGAACAAAAGAACAGTTACTTAAATGAAAAGAAAACTGCAACACAAATTACCTTATGCGCGAAACACAGAAAGCTAGCACACAGGTGTAGCAGGTAATGAGGAAGGCTAATGGAATGTTGACTCTTATCTCAAAAGAGTTGGAATATACAAGAGTAGGGAAGCTTTACTTCAATTGTACAAGATGCATCTGAGGCCACATTTGCAGTACTGTGAACAGTTTAGGTTCATTTACTTAAGAAAAGGTACCATTCATTGGAAGCAGTTCGAAGAAGGTTCCCTAGAATGACTCCTGATATGGGAGGATTGTCTTAATGACATTCAGCAAAGCTGAATAAGTTGGCACTCTACTTACTGGAGTTTAGAATAATGAGAGGTGATCTCACTGAAATACGTAGGATTCTTAAGGAGCTTCACAGGGTAAATGCCGAGAGGATATTTACATTCATGGGAGAGTCCCGGAGCAGAAGACCATAGTCTCAGAATAAAGGGATGCCAATTTAAGACTAAGATGAGGAGGAATTTCTTCTCTTAGAGGAGAGTTTTGTGTTTTCAGAACTCCTTGCCAAAGAAAGGAGCAGGGGTAGAGTCCTTGTGCATATTTAAGGCTGAGATAGATTGATTATTGATCAGTAGCAGAATCACGGTTTACCAGGAAAGGACAGAAAAGTGGACATGAAGAATGTTGGATCAGTCATGATCCTATTGAATAGCAGAACAGTCTCAAGGGGCCAAACGGTCCACTGCTTTCCTGCTTAAGGTCTTATTGTCTTAGTAGATTCACCAACTTTAAGTACATTTAAGCCGTCATTGGACAAACATATGGACGTACATGGAATAGTGTAGGTTAGATGGGCTTCAGATTGGTATGACAGGTCGGCGCAACATCAAGGGCCAAAGGGCCTGTACTGCGCTGTAATGTTCTACGTTCTATCTTCTATCTTGTACAAGAAATACAGAAAGCTAGCTCCCAGGGGCAGCAGGTAATCTGGAAGGGTCATGGGATGTTGCCCCTTATTTCAAGGGGGTTGGAGTATAAGAGTAGGGAAGTCTTAGTGGAACTGTACAAGGTGCTGGGGAGACCACATCGGCAGTACTGTGAGCAACCTCGTTTCCTTTGCTTACGGAAAGATATTATTTCATTGGAGGCAGTTCAGAACTAGTTCTCTGGCGTGACACCTGGCAAAGGCTAACCAGGGGAAGGACTCTACTCACTGGGGTTTCGAAGAATCAGAGGGGATGTCATTGAAACACATCGGTCCTTAAGGGTCAATGCTGAGAGGATGTCTCCCCCCTACCGTGGGAGAGTCTCGAGCCAGAGGACACAGTCTCTGGGTAGGGGGGGGCACACCAATTTAATACAGAGATGAGGGGGAATTTCTTCTCTCAGAGGGTTGTGAGCCTTTCGGAACTCCTTGCCACAGAGAGCTGAGGGGGCAGAGTCTTTGCGTATATTGAAGGCTGAGACAGAGAGATTCTTGATCAGTCGGGAATCAAGGGTTACGGGAAAAGGGAAGGAAAGTGGACGGGAGGATTGTCAGATCAGCCACAATCCTATTGAATGGCAGAGCAGGCTCGAGGGGCCGAATGGCCTACTCCAGTTCCTATTTCTTACGTTAATTCTTCCAAGTCTTAAATCTTCCAGTTCACTGCTTACTCCTTCACCTTCAGTACAGTGTGATGTGGAGTAATGTGAACAACAATTCCCGTTTCGGCTGAGATCACTCTCCTTCTCAAACTCTCCCCTGGCTCAGTGCCCCTCGGGTTAAACCTCCTGCGCCTCATCTCTCCCGAATGAGAGAGTGGATCACCAGTCCAGTGGGACAGAAGTCCCTTTGATTCCTCCACTAGCATCATTGAAACAAATCGCCTGACCACCATCTACGGGAGCTTGCTGTGTGCAAGCCAGCTGCTGTGGTTCCAACATTACAGCAGCGTTCAAGCTATCTCAATGACCGAAACGCGCTTCAGTACGTCCGGAGGCTGTGAATGGCGCTACGTAAACGCAATTTCTTATCTTGCAATTCTGAGCAAAAATACAACCTGATTTCCAAGAACACACTAAGGGTAAGAGCAAGCAGCAGGTCAGTCGCACAGTGAGGCATTCTGCTACGTCAATCTACCACAATTAACCCAATCATCATTCATTATGTTCGGAATAGCGTGGTCCGAATCTCAGTCACTTATGCATTTTATTAAAATTGCACTGAAAATCAAAACGCAGTGACTAGAACTCCATCATATGACTCACCCATTCTGATTCCAAGCTGCCTTTACTAATTACAGTGACAGAAAATGGCTTGCTTTCAGTCGCCCACTTGATTGACTCCCTATCTCCATCACCTTCCACATCCACTCCCTCCACCACCAACGCTCTGTAACAGCACTGTCTACAAGATGCACTGTCGAAATTCACCAAGGTTCCTTAGACAGCGCCTTCCAAACCCACGACCACAAGGACAAGGGCAGCAGGTCAGACAATCACAGAAGCATTGCGGCACAGTAGAGCACTATTTGCCCATCCATTTGACACCAGTTCTATTACCTTGCGCTAATTTCCTGCATTTTCCCAAATTTCTATCCAAATTACTGTCCAATGCCCCTCTTGAAGGCCTCAATCGAATCCCACTCTCTCACGTGAGAGAGGGAGAGACAGAGACAGAGAGAGAGACAGAGAGAGGACTGATGGTGGTTTAACCTGAGGGTCACCAGGCGAGGGGAGAGGTTGAGAATGAGACTCCTTCATGGTAACCACAGCCCTTGCGGGAATTGAACCCACACTGTTGTCTTCTCTCTGCACCGCAAACACACCATCCACTCTGCTGAAGATGAGGGGATAAGTAGTGAACTGGAGGAATGAAGCCCCCACCATATTTCCAGGCCGTGCATTCCAAATCGTAACTGCTCACTGCGTGAAGAAGGATCTATCTCACATACCCTGGCTTTGTTTGCAAATCACTGTAATTCCATGCTCCCTCTCAATCCTCTTTTCTCTCACAAATGGGTACGGCCCCTCCCTATCTCCAACCCGCTCATGATTTTGAAAACCTCTGTCTCTCTCAGATCTCCCAGGAGTACCGTCCCAATCTTTAATCTCACCTCATCACTCAAGGCTCCCATTCCTAGAACCAATTCCTGTAAATCACTTTCTCACTCATACATGGGAACACCACCCCCTCCAAGCCACTCCCATCCTGACTTGGAATTATATTGGTGTTCCTTCACTGTCACTGGGTCAAAAATCCTGGAATTCCCTCCCTCAGGGCATTGTGGGTCAACCCACAGCAGGTGGACTGCAGCGGTTCAAGAAGGCAGCTCACCCCCACCTTCTCAGGACTATTGGATACAGGGAGATGTGGCTGTCTGGATTCAGAATTGGCTGGCTGACAGAAGGCAGAGAGTGGTTGTAGATGGAAAGTATTCTGCCTGGAGGTCAGTGTTGAGTGGTGTCTTGCAGGG
>NC_057711.1:67100932-67161140 GCF_004010195.1 Chiloscyllium plagiosum
TAAGAAATCATATGGTGTTTTGGCTTTCATTAACAGGGGGATCGAGTTTAAGAGCCGCGAGGTTTTGCTGCAGCTCGACAAGTTCCTGGTGAGACCACACTTGGAATATTGTGTCCAGTTCTGGTCGCCCTACTATAGGAAAGATGTAGAGGCTTTGGAGAGAGTGCAAAGGAGGTTTACCAGGATGCTGCCTGGACTGGAGGGCTTGTCTTACGAAGAGAGGTTGACTAAGCTCGGACTTTTCTCTCTGGAGAGAAGGAGGAAGAGAGGTGACCTGATCGAGGTGTACAAGGTAATGAGAGGCATGGATAGAGTCAATAGCCAAAAACTCTTCGCCAGGGCAGGATTGACTGGCATGAGGGGTCATAGTTTTAAGATATTAGGAGGTAGGTATAAAGGAGACTTCAGAGGTAGGTTCTTTATGCAGACAGCGTAGAATGTGTTGCCAGCGGTGGTGGTGAAAGCAGAGTCATTAGGGACATTTAAGCGCCTGCTGGACATGCACATGGAGAGCAGTGAGTTGAGGGGTGCGTAGGTTAGGTTATTTTATTTTAGATTAGGAATAATCCTCGGCACAACTTTGTGGGCCGAAGGGCCTATTCTGTGCTGTACTTTTCTATGTTCTATGTTCTCAAGGGGGCAACTAGGGACGGGCAATAAATACTGGGCCTGGCCAGCGATACCCACATCCCATGAAAAAATGAAGTAGATCTCCACAGCTATTAATGGCAGTTGGTGCAAACACATGTATTTTCACATGAACAGTGAATATCATTCATCATCTTTGATGTTCAAAGTCCCAAGCCAGCTTGTAATCTCATTGTACTGAGGCCACACGTAGAGAGTGGGATGTAATGTGAGAGTAGTCTGGAATGGGCAGTTAGCCCACACTGAGGCAAAGCCTGTCAATGGCTCTGATACCTACGTTTCCATGACAAAGGATCATTTCCCTCAAGAAGATATAGCAGGTACCATGGCAACCTTCTCATCTCCGTGCTGACGCTGCTGAGAACCATGACAAAGCAAAACCCCATGCGAAGGGACTGAGATTGCCTTTCGTCAGGACCTACATGACAAAGCCAGACGAATCACTTTTTTCTGGGTGATATCTTGACGTTAAAGACAGTGTAAACCCAGCAAGTCAGAGGGGTGGAGATATGTTGGTCCTTATCACATGAGGATCGGAGTACATGTCATTGGTTCACTCAGTCAGTCAGACGGTTTGTTTGCAGTGCAGAATGCCATCAACAACGTGGGCTTAATTCCCACTCTGGCTGAGGATACACTTTTATTGAGGGCATTGCTGGCTAGGCCAGCATTTATTGCCCAGGGAGTAATTAAGAGTAAACCACACTTGGAATATTGTGTCCAGCTCTGGGTCTGTGGGTCTGGAGTCACATGTAGGCCAGATCAGGTAAGGATGGCAGTTTCCTTCCCCAACGGACATTGGTGATCTCGATGGGTTTTTCTGACAATCGACAATGTCACCGTTAGACTCTTAATTCCAGATTGTTCCAAAAAAAATTATTAAATTCAAATCCCACCATGTTGGAATTGGAACAAGGTTCCCAGAATGAAGGGCTCCTACCCGGAACGTCGATTTTCCTGCTCCTCGGATGCTGCCTGACCTGCTGTGCTTTCCCAGCACCACTCTCATCTTGACTTCCCAGAATGTTACTTGGGTCTTTTCACAGTCTGGCAATAATGCGACTAGACCATCACCTCCCACAGGCCACACTCTCTCAGGTTGTGGTGGTTAAACCACCATCAGTCACATCTCTTTCTCCAATGAGGGAGCAGCCCTACACTCCATTAGGACTGTGGAGACTTTACCTTTTACAGGGCTGTGGTGAGACCACATCTGGACTACTGTGTGTAGTTCTAATCTCTATCTTAGGTTCATCCAATCCAATTAGTCCCTGGGATGGGAATATTATGCTACCACGAAGGGCTGGCCAGATTGGCCTATACTCTTTGAAGTTCAGAAGGAGAAAAGATCACCTCATTGAAACATATGTGGGGCTTGATAGGGTGAATACTGAGGGTGAGACATTCTTTCCCCAAGCTGGGAAACTTAAAACAAGGGGCTGCAATGTCAGCATCGGGGTAAATATTCAGGATTGAGATGGAGAGAAATTTCTTCACTCAAAGGGTTGCAAAATCTTTGGAATTCTCCACTCCTAGGCTTTAGGGATGTTCCATTATTGAACCCATGTAAGGATGGGAGAGCCAGATTCCTGGGGCCAAGGGATATGGGAAGTGTACAGGGAGGAGAACATGAGGCAGAATATTATCATTGTGCTGATAGAACGGTGAAACGCACACAAGGCTCTGCTCACAGAAAGCATGGAAGACATTTCTATCCAGATGCATCATGGCATGGTACGGCAACTGCTCTGCCCAGGACCATTAGAAACTAAAGAGAGTGTGAACACAGCCCAGTCCATCACACAAACCCAACTTTCCATCTCCTGACTACCATCTATACTTCCCACTGCCTCGGGAAAGCAGCCAACATCATCAAAGACCCCCTCCCACCCCGGTTACAATCACCTCCAACCTCTTCCATTGGGCAGAAGACCCAAAAGCTTAAATACTCAAACCAACAGATTCAAGAACAGCTTCTTCCCTGCTGTTATTAGATTTCTGAATGGACCTCTCCAATTTCAAATTGAATGTTGATCTTGCTCTCTGTGCACCTTCTCTGCAGCTGTAACATTATATTCCTCACCCTGTTCTATCATCCTGTGGTCTGCCTGATACTGCACGCAGAACAAAACTTGCCACTGTCCCTCGGTACCTGTGACAATAATAAATCAAGTCAAAATCATATTTCTCATGATCTTATAATCAAGTCAAAGATCAATAGATTGTATATATTAAAGAGTGGTGGATGAGGATATTGTGGGAAAGTATTATTGTATAAGATAAATACAAAGCCTTTGTACAGCTATACCCACTGAGATAGAAATGACAGTGAGAGGAGTTTGGAACAATTGCTTATTACGGATATTCTATTCTGTCTCTGCTGCAGCAATGTATCTTATGTTTGCTTGGTATCCCTAAGGATATACTCATGGAGACCTATTAAGGTAATAGAGCTGTTGAGTCTGATTTTCCTGTAACTTGCTGTCTTACTAAAATGTGATAAACCTTTCCCAATAGCCAAGAGCTTGTTCCAAGGCCTTGTGTGGTCACCCTTTATCACTGAGCATGAGAAAATCCCGAGACTGGGACTAACAAGAGGAAATGGTGGGAACAAATCCAAACAGGACTTGTTCAGATCAGGAGTTAGCTGTGGGCATCTCTTGTAGCCAATAGGAGATCAGTAATGAATGGTAGAGCAGGCAGGAAGGGCTGAATGGCCAACTTCTGCTCCTATTTGCCATGTCATATTGGAGGATGATGGGAGTCGGTTAGCTCAGTTGATTGGACAGCTGGTTTATGCTGCCAACAGCACAGGTTGGGTCACCATTAAGGTGCCACCATCTTGACCCTTCCCCTCGCCTGAGGCATGGTGAGCCTCAGGTCAAACTCACCACCAGGTGTCTCTGTCTCTCACAAAGGAGACTGCAGCCTCTGGGACTTTGGTAACATTAGCGCCACCTCTCACAGGGGGATCTGAGTGAGATACACTGTAATTCTCAAAGATGTGAAGAAACCAAATCACTTGTACTGTAAATCTCCAACCTTACTAGGCTATTCAGCCCCTCGAGCCTACTCCACCATTTAATACAATCCTGCCCATTCCCCATAACGCATGGTCGACGGGTTCAAGACTGTTAAGTTCCCAGGGGTGACGATCGCCAACGACTTGTCCTGGACCACCCACGATGAGATGATGGTCAAGAAGACACAATGATGCCTCTTCTTCCTCAGGAAGCTATGGAAATTCAGCATGTCCAGAAAGACTCTCACCAACTTTGCAGATGCACCATAAAAAACATTCTATTTGGATGCATCATGGCTTGGTACGGCAACTGCTCAGGACTGTAAGAAACTACAGAGAGTGTGAACACAGCCCAGTGGTTACCTTATAGAGGTTTACAAAATTATAAGGGACATGGATAGGATAAATAGGCAAAGTCTTTTCCCTGGGGTGGGAGAGTCCAGAACTAGAGGGCATAGGTTTAGGATCAGATCAGAGTGGTGCTGGAAAAGGACAGCAGGTCAGGCAGCATCTGAGGAGCAGGAAAATCGATGTTTCCAGCAAAAGCCCTTCATCAGGAATGGAGGCAGGGAGCCTCCAGGGTGGAGAGATAAAACTTTAAACTCTGGTTTCCAGCATCTGCAGTCCTCACTTTTGCCTATATTTGCCAATTACCTTATGTAAAACCTGCCATAACTCAGTATGACCAAGTAGCCATATAAAACCTAATTAATGCAGTTGAAAAGAGATTTAATGAAAGGAAGAAGCATTGTAAACACCATCCATAAATAATATAATTTAAATTCCTAAAAGGGAATGTTGGAGCAGAGATATGCCAATTGGCCCCTCACACCTGCTAAGCTAATCAACTGCATATAAACCAATATTTTCCTAGCTATCATCAGAATGGATTAGATTACTTACAGCGTGGAAACAGGCCCTTCGGCCCAACCAGTCCATACTGACCCTCCGAAGAGCAACCCACCCAGACCCATTCCCCTACATTTACCCCTTCACCTAACACTACGGGCAATTTAGCATGGCCAATTCACCTAACCTGCACATCTCTGGATTGTGGGAGGAAACCGGAGCACCCGGAGGAAATCCACGCAGACATGGTGATGAGGAAGGGTCACCACCCCGAAACGTTAAGTCTGACTTCTCTTCACAGTTGCTGCCAGACTTGCTGAACGTTTCCAGAAACTTCTGTCTTGTTTCTGATTTACAGCATTCACAGTTCTTTCAGATTTCACTTAGCTCTTCACTCTGATGTCGATTGATCGTCTGCATCATAGCCATTTTCTTACACTATCCCTTGATGTTTTTGCTCTCTAGATGAGAAAAAGTAATTTTCAAAAAAAACAAAAATCTTTTCTACTCAGACTATAGTACAGTAGTCAGTTTCCAAGTAAATTTAACATATAAATAGATATAAAACATGTCACGACACCCATTTTAATACCTTGGACTTACACGTATCAAGTTAATTTTTAGAATCTCCTTAAAGAGCTGCATATGAACCCAATTGGAGAAAATTCCAAATAGTGATGAATTCAACTGATGATGGGGCCATTTCCAGTTTCATACTTGGGGCTTGCTCCTACCACATTGATGGCAGAATTACACAAATGATTCCTAAAACTCTGGTTGTATTGAACATAGTTTGTTTAAAATGTCATGGTATTTTGTTCTCTTTATGTTAAATCTGTAAAAGAAAGTGTATTTGAATGTAAATTCCTGAATCATAATTTATTCGATTCTGTCAAGAGTAGTCTGTGGTGTGGTTAAGTTATATGGGATACTTGATTTTATCAGCCGTGGCATTGATTCTAAGAGCAGAGAGATTATATTGGAATTGCACAGAACTTTGGTTCGGCCACAGTTGGAGTACTGTGTGTAGTTCTGATTGTCACATTATGGGTGGGGGTGGAGGGGGTGCAGAGGAGATTCGCCAGGATGTCTGGTGGATGTTGTGTTGCCGGGGTTGGAGTATTATAGCTGTGAGGCGAGGCTTAGATTGTTTCCTTTACAACAGAGAAGGCTGAGAGGGGACCCTGATTGAGGGGATATATGATTATGAGGGGCAGAGACAGTATAGACAAGAGCAGCTTTCCCATTAGTTGAAGGATGGAGGGGCATAAGTTGAATGAGGGGGGCATAATTTTTAGGTGAAGGGCAGGAGGTTTAGAGTGGATTTGCAGAAAAACATCTATTTACCCTGAGAGTGGTGTAATCTGAGATGGACTGTCTGGGAGGGTTGTAGAGGCAGAAACCCTCACAAACCTTAGGAGGTATGTGGTTGAGGGCTTGAAATATCGTAACATTTGAGGCTTTGGGCCAAATGCTGGAAAGTGAGCTCAGTGTAGGACAGCACAGATTTTATTTGCATCCCAGTGTTAATATCATATTTAACAATTTGAAAGTTTCATATTTGCCCCTTCACTATAGATGAACATATCCAAACTAATTCTAGAAAAATTAACTTAATCCATTTTAAATGAAAAAAAAAATAGCACACACAGTGCCAGGCTATTAATAGATTTTGGCTCACTGGTT
This sequence comes from Chiloscyllium plagiosum, assembly GCF_004010195.1. Classification (NCBI taxonomy): domain Eukaryota; kingdom Metazoa; phylum Chordata; class Chondrichthyes; order Orectolobiformes; family Hemiscylliidae; genus Chiloscyllium; species Chiloscyllium plagiosum. Next base: position 67,107,138 of record NC_057711.1, read on the forward strand.
AATTGACTCATACTTTAATATCCATGCTTTCTTTTTAGAATGGATTGTACTCTGACTCATCGCAAGAATTAAAAGACGGACAGGGAATTGAACTCAAATATAAAGAATCACTACCAACTGGTCAGCTGAATTGCAGATAGGAATTGAAAATATAAGGGAGATTTTCTTAGACCTGCCACCAGATGACTCATTGTGCTTGGGCACAGACACAAAGAACTCTCTGTTTAAACAATTAATCATATTTAATGGCAGGTTAGTCTTTCTCCATGGGCAAACTCTTTGATAAGCTATGCATACTGATAAGATATGTCAAATGATATTGTCTCTGTGCACACGCATTGGTTAAGGTATTTAAGGTAACTGGGAGTTCCCTCAGAATCAAACCGCTCCGAATGGCTGATAGCAATTATTGTTTACCACTAACATGGAGACTTTAGAATTCTAATGAATTTGTTGAGAATCTTTTAGAACTTGCTTTACTTTCTAAAACAAAACATTATTCACTGTACAATCCTCATGAGAGACTCATAAACCAAGATACAGATATTTACCAAATTGGCCTCAATGAGGGAATAACAATAAGATTTAACTTTTCATACCTTTAGCTTTATCGGGAATTAGAAGCAATACAGGTGAGCTTTTTCTACCACATTCAAGGGATGGCGCCGTTGTTGCCTGGGCAACATTTATTGCCCACCCCTAGCTGCCCTTGAGAAGTGGGTGGGAAGCTGCCTTCTTTAACTGTTGTAGTCCATATGCTGTCAGTACATCACATTGCTGTTACAAAAGGGAGCTCCAGGATTTTGGTCCAGTGACAATGATGTACTGATGACATATTTCCAAGTCTGAATGGTGAGTGTCTTGGAGGAGAACTTTCAGTTGAGGGTGTTCCTAAGTATCTGCTGCCCTTGTCCTACTAGATAGTAGTGGTTGCAGGTTTGGAAGATCCTGTCAAAGGAACTTTGGTGAATTTCTGCAGTACATGTTGTAGATGGTTAGACATGGCAATGACTGAGCATCAGTGGTGGAGGGAGTGAGTGTTTGTAAATGTGAATGTTGCTGGAGTTGCACTCATCCAGGCGAGTGGAGAGTATGCCATTACACTCCTGACTTTGGCCTTATAGATGGTGGGCAGGCTTTAGGGAGACTGGTAGTAAGTTACTCACTGCAGGAATCTGAGCATCAACTCTTCACAATCCAATTAGTGGTCATCATCAAAGAAAGGGCTTCCACTCACTAAATGTGCAATTGCTCTGTGATAACTGCTGATGGATCCGTAGGTTCATGTGTGGTTTTTGGACGCAGCCATGACACCTACAGACTGGGATAGTCTGAGATATTGCAGCTTTTTGTTCACTCTGGCAGGTTTGGAAGACAAGCGCCAAACCCTTAATGAAATGACTCTTTCTGTGAGTAACCCTCATATGGATATAGAGGAGAGGCACAACACCTGCCACAGGCTTTCTTAGCAAACATTGTAGAAATGTGAGTGAGCATTAACACTTGCTGAGCTCCAGGTCTTTGTGAGCTGATGCCGTTATAAAAGTGCTGCTTTCCCTCATACATGGAGTTATTCTTTGAGTAATGGTATATTTAAACTTTTGACCCAATATCGTTCCTCCAAGTTCTTTTCACCATTAATAATTAACTCTGAACATTTTACTCAATCACACTGCATTGCACCCCATACCCATCCCCCGCACCCCATACCCATCCCCCACACCCCAACCCCCTCACTGGTCTCCCAGTCATTTTGCCCATGAGGCACTAATCTCCAACAACATTCTCAGCTCAGTGGAAGGACACAGAGGGCGTATAGTCTTTCATGTTGTCTGTTAAAATGGGTTGGCACATTTCTTGGCAGCCAAGGACATACCTGGAATTCTATTGGAAAGTAGAAGTACAGCATGGTTTTGAAGGAGTAGAGTACTGGGTGAGAATCCACAGAAAGGTCATGTATTACTCTGTGGTCTGTAGGCTGGACGGTAACTTGGTCGGCTTTGTCATGCATTTCTATGTCTGGATTCAAAAGATCATCCTCATTGTGCAGCTGATCTCCATCCATAACAGAGATGGCTAACTTTGGAAAGTTAAAAAAAGAATTCCATTCTCCAAATCAAGATTTTCTTTTTCAAGTGTAAACTCATCAGTAATTGATTGCAGAAGAATGTTTACCTCAGGTGAAAGTAGCCAGACTGGAAATGGCTTTGATTGTCTTGATATCAAGTGCATAAGAGCCCTAACAACCTATAGAAAATTTTTGGAAATTGATAATCGTCTTTTTTTCCTCCAGTTACCAAGGCTTGATTGTATCATGTGACTGCCAATTGCTGAGCTTTCATTTCAGAATTATGCTGTGGTTCTGTTCGCCGAGCTGGAAGTTTTTGTTGCAAACGTTTCGTCCCCTGGCTAGGCGACATCATCAGTGCTTGGGAGCCTCCTGCGAAGCGCTTCTTTGATGTTTCCTCCGGTGTTTATAGTGGTCTGTCCCTGCCGCTTCCAGTTGTCAGTTTCAGCTGTCCGCTGTAGTGGTTGGTATATTGGGTCCAGGTCGATGTGTTTGTTGATGGAGTTTGTGGATGAATGCCATGCCTCTAGGAATTCCCTGGCTGTTCTCTGTCTGGCTTGCCCTATGATAGCAGTGTTGTCCCAGTCGAATTCATGTTGCTTGTTGTCTGCGTGTGTGGCTACTAAGGATAGCTGGTCGTGTCGTTACGTGGCTAGTTGATGTTCATGTATGCGGATTGTTAGCTGTCTTCCTGTTTGTCCTATATAGTGTTTAGTGCAGTCCTTGCATGGGATTTTGTACACTACATTAGTTTTGCTCACCAGAACGAAGGATCCGATACCCAACATGAGCAAGACGAATATAGTGTACAAAATACCATGCAAGGACTGCACTAAAAACTATATAGGACAAACAGGAAGACAGCTAACAATCCGCATACATGAACATCAACTAGCCACGAAACGACACGACCAGCTATCCTAAGTAGCCACACACGCAGACAACAAGCAACATGAATATAACTGGGACAACACTACTATCATAGGGCAAGCCAGACAGAACAGCCAGGGAATTCCTAGAGGCATGGCATTCATCCACAAACTCCATCAACAAACACATAGACCTTTCGCAGGAGGTCCCAAGCACTGATGATGTCGCCTAGCCAGGGGACGAAACATTTGCAACAAAAACTTCCAGCTCGGTGAACAGAACCACAGCAACGAGCACCCGAGCTACAAATCTTCGCACAAACTTTGATTTCAGAATTATTTTGAAACATGAAGAGAAATCAAAGTTAACATTGTGGGTCTGGTGACCTTTCGTCAGAACTTTCATCTGATTTCTCTGCACAGATCCGCTGAGTTTTTCCAAAAACTTCTGTTTTTGTTCTGGATTACTATACTCATCTTGTGTTCACTGCAGCCAAGTTTCTTGCTAACTGTTTATATGGTGCTGCTAAATCACAAATGCATCAGCATGAAATAGAATGCTAGAATGTAGGGAGAGCATGGCAGTAAAATCAATCATGACAATTATCATTGTGTAAAAGACAGTCTTGTTGGCTACTGTCATTTGGGGAAGGAAACATACCATCCTTATCTGGTCAACTGTACATGTGACTTCAGACCTATAGTGATGTGGTTGACTTTTGACTTTCCTCTGAAATGGCCTCATAAGTCAGTGAAGGGCAATTAGGAATGGGCAACAAATGTCAACCTTGTCAACAATGCTCACATCCATGAATTAATTAAAAAAAGGGTTATCTCTTAATAATGTCTGGTGGCCAGCAAGGCTGGACAAATGGTACAAAGTCAAGAGACAAATGGTACAATAAGGCTTGAGCGATAGGAATACCTGACATCTTCCTGCAGCCATACAATATGTCAATGGTTGGAAAGTTGGCAGAAACGCTGGCCACTTAAATGACCAATCTAAGGTCTCTTCCTGCCCTCTTTTTGCCAGTGGTGGAGAATGCTGCCAATTTGTGAGGAGGTCTATGACTAGAATCTATCCAACCCCCAACAAGTGGTTAGTGGTCCTACGTCTTGCCCATTCAATGTGTCAACTGCGGAACAGTCCAGACAGCAGTGACTGGTAATGGCACTACCTATCATCTTCAACTAAAATCATCCCCCAGCCAAGCACGGTGCCTGTCTGCTTGTATTCTGAGGCCCCCATATGTGGCTTTGTGCATCTGGTCATTGATGTGTTTTCATTCAGAATGTGCAGCCCCATCCATTTTCTCAAACTAATGAGTATCCTCATCTGCTGGGCCTCTGATAAGATCTGAGGCTCTTGGAAATAAGTGATCGTTCACTTCATTGTACCTGTGTCAATTTTACCCTTACCAGCCTCGTTGCAGATGCAACCCCTTTAAAGGTTGAAGTTTTTGCTTTATGTGCATTTGGCTAATTACCTGCAAAATATACCCAAAATTGTATCTGCTTTGAAAAGATTGAATATATTTGCATATCAGATCAGAGTGGTGCTGGAAAAGCACAGCAGGTCAGGCAGCATCTGAGGAGCAGGAAAATCAACAAAAATCCTTCATCAGGAATGGAGGCAGGGAGCCTCCAGGGTGGAGAGATAAAACTTTAAACTCTGGTTTCCAGCATCTGCAGTCCTCACTTTTTCCTATATTTGCCGATTACCTTATGTAAAACCTGCCATGACTCAGTATGACCAGGTAGCCATATAAAACCTAATTAATGCAGTTGAAAAGAGATTTAACGAAAGGAAGAAGCATTGTAAACACCATCCATAAATAACATAATTTAAATTCCTAAAAGGGAATGTTGGAGCAGAAATATGCCAATTGGCCCCTCACAACTGCTTAGCTATTCAACTGTATATTAACCAATATTTTCGTAGCTACCATTAGTTCTGATGAAGGCTCACCAGATCCGAAACGTTATGTCTGATTTCTCTTCACAGTTGCTGCTTGACCTGCTGAACCTTTCCAGTAATATGTCTTGTTTCTGATTCACAGTATTTGCAGTTCTTTGTTTTAATTTAGCTATACAGTTTGATGTCAATTGATCTTCTGCGTCATAGCCATTTTCTTACACTGTCCCCACATCCCTTGACGTTTTTCTCTCTAGATAAGAAAAAAGTGATTTTCAAGAAATGTACAAGAATATTTTCTACTCTTATTGAAGTACAGTAGATTTAACACACAAATAGGTATAAAACGTCATGACACACATTTAATATCTTGGACTTACACGTATCAAGTTAATTTTTTGAATCTCCTTGAAGAGTTGCATTTGAACCCAGTTGGAGAAAATTCCAAATAAAGATTAATTCAACTGATGATGGGGCCATTTCCAGTTTCATACTTGGGGCTTGCTCCTACCACATTGATGGCAGAATTACACAAATGATTCCTAAAACTCTGGTTGTATTGAACATAGTTTGTTTAAAATGTCATGGTATTTTGTTCTCTTTATGTTAAATCTGTAAAAGAAAGTGTATTTGAATGTAAATTCCTGAATCATAATTTATTCGATTCTGTCAAGAGTAGTCTGTGGTGTGGTTAAGTTATATGGGATACTTGATTTTATCAGCCGTGGCATTGATTCTAAGAGCAGAGAGATTATATTGGAATTGCACAGAACTTTGGTTTGGCCACAGTTGGAGTACTGTGTGTAGTTCTGATTGTCACATTATGGGTGGGGGTGGAGGGGGTGCAGAGGAGATTCGCCAGGATGTCTGGTGGATGTTGTGTTGCCGGGGTTGGAGTATTATAGCTGTGAGGCGAAGCTTAGATTGTTTCCTTTACAACAGAGAAGGCTGAGAGGGGACCCTAATTGAGGGGATATATGATTATGAGGGGCAGAGACAGTATAGACAAGAGCAGCTTTCCCATTAGTTGAAAGGTCCATATTGAGGGGGCATAATTTTAAGGTGAAGAGCAGGAGGTTTAGAGTGGATTTGCGGGAAAAAATCTATTTACCCTGAGGGTGGTGTAATCTGCGATGGACTGTCTGGGAGGGTTGTAGAGGCAGAAACCCTCACAAACCTTAGGAGGTATGTGGATGAGGGCTTGAAATATTATAACATTTGAGGCTTTGGGCCAAATGCTGGAAAGTGAGCTCAGTGTAGGACAGCACAGACTTTATTTGCATCCCAGTGTTAATATCATATTTAACAATTTGAAAGTTTCAAAATGTCCCTTCACTACAGATGAACATATCCAAACTAATTCTAGAAAAATTAACTTAATCCATTTTAAATGAAAAAAAATAGCACACACAGTGCCAGGGTATTAATAGTTTTTAGCTCACTGATTAATTGACTCATATTTTAGAATGTATTGTACTGTGACTCATCACAAGGATTGAAAGACAGACAGGGAGTTGAACACAAATGTAAAGAATCTCTACCAATTGGTCAGCTGAATTGCGGATAGGGATTGAAAATATAAGGGAGATTTTCCTAGATCTGCAACCATATGATTCATTGTGCTTGGGCACAGGCATCAAGAATAATCTGTTTAAACCATTATTCATATTTAATGGCAAGTTAGTCTTTCTCCATGGGCAAACTCTTAAATAAGCTATGCATCCTGATAACAGATCACAAATGATCGTGGCTGTGCACACTCATTGGTTAAGGTATTTAAGACAACTGGGAGTCCCCTCAGTATCAAACTTGTCAGAATGGCTGATAGCATGGAGACTTTAGAATTCTAATGAATTTGTTGAGAATCTTTTAGAACTTGCTTTACTTTCTAAAGGAAAACTTTACTCACTGTACAATCGTCATGGGGTATACCAAGATATACCAACATAAACCAAGATACAGATAGATACCAAATTGGCCTCAATGAGGGAATCAACAATAAGATTTAACTTTTCATACCTTTAGCTTTATTGGGAATTAGAAGCAATACAGGTGAGCTTTTTCTACCTCATTCAAGGGATGGCGCCGTTGTTGCCTGGGCAACATTTATTGCCCACCCCTAGCTGCCCTTGAGGAGTGGGTGGGAAGCTGCCTTCTTTAACTGTTGTAGTCCATATGCTGTCAGTACATCACATTGCTGTTACAAAAGGGAGCTCCAGGATTTTGTTCCAGTGACAATGATGTACTGATGACATATTTCCAAGTCTGAATGGTGAGTGTCTTGGAGGAGAACTTTCAGTTGATGGTGTTCCTAAGTATCTGCTGCCCTTGTCCTACTAGATAGTAGTGGTTGCAGGTTTGGAAGATCCTGTCAAAGGAACTTTGGTGAATTTCTGCAGCACATGTTGTAGTTGGTTAGACATGGCAATGACTGAGCATCAGTGGTGGAGGGAATGAGTATTTGTAAATGTGAATGTTGCTGGAGCTGCACTCATCCAGGCGAGTGGAGAGTATGCCATTACACTCCTGACTTGGGCCTTATAGATGGTGGGCAGGCTTTAGGGAGTCTGGTGGTGGGTTCACTGAGCATCAACTCTTCACAATCCAATTAGTGATCATCATCAACAAAGAAGCATCATCCACTCACTAAATGTGCGATTGCTCTGTGATAACTGCTGATGGATCCGTAGGTTCATGTGTGGTTTTTGGAAGCAGCCATGACACCTACAGACTGAGATAGTCTGAGATATTGCAGCTTTTTGTTCACTCTGGCAGGCTTGGAAGACAAGCGCCAAACTCTTAAAGAAATGACTCTTTCTGTGAGTAACCCTCATATAGATATAGAGGAGAGGCACAACACCTGCCACAGGCTGTCTTAGCAAACATTGTAGAAATGTGAGTGAGCATTAACACTGGCTCAAGTTCCAGTTCTTCATGATCTGATGCCACTATAAAAGTGCTGCTTTCCCTCAAACATGGAGCTATTCTTTGAGTAATGGTATATTTAACCTTTTGACCCAATATAGTTCCTCCAAGTTCTTTTCAGTAAGGTATTTCACCATTAATAATTAACTCTGAACATTTTACTCAATCACCTTGCATAGCAACCCCCCCCCCTCCCCCCAACCCACCCACCAACTCCAACCCCCTTCCTGCTCTACAAGTCATTTTACCCATGAGGCATTAATCTCAACAGCATACTCAGCTCTGTCGAAGGACACATAGGCTTTCATGTTGTCTGGGAGGGTAAACAATGGTAAAATGGAATGCCAGCTTTCTTGGCAGCCAAGGACACTTCTGGAATTCCATTGGAAAGTAGAAGTGCACCATGGTTCTGAAGGAGTAGGATCTACGGGAAGGCCATGTATTTCTCCGTGGTCTGTAGACTGGACAGTAACTTGGTCTACTTTGTCATGCATTTCTAAGTCTTGATTCAAAAGATCATCCTCAATGTGCAGCTGGTCTCCATCCATAACAAAGCTGGCTAACTTTGGAAAGGTAAACAAAGATTTATATTCTCCCTTTCAAAACTTTCTTTTTCAAGTGTAAACTCATTATTAATTGATTGCAGAAGAATGTTTATCTCAGATGAAAATAACCTGATCTGAAATGGCTTTGATTGTTTTGATATTAAGTGCATAAGAACCCTAACAACCTTTAGACAACTTTTGCAAATCGATGATCATCTTTTTTTCCCCAGTTACTAAGGCTTGATTGTATCATGTGACTGCCAAAAGCTGAGCTTTCATTTCAGAATCATTTTGGAACAGTGGGACTGCAGCAACTCTTGGTTAGTTTTAATATTTACAAGTTGCTTTTGACACTCAACTTTACAATGTTCCAAGACAGTTTTCAATTCTAAGGTAATAAATTCTTCACGGTCAAGATTGATTTGATCCATTTCAGAATTAAGGACACAATTTTCCGTGGATAACTTTTGTTAGTTACTTGTATTAGTTGAATATCCTCTTGATGAGCCCTTTCCAATGTTTGATTTATCTTTCTTTCTTAAAAATGTCAATCTCATGCTGATACTTTCAGTAAATTTGACAAGAAGCTTTGTATACTGTAGAATTGGTTTCTACCAATAACATGAGTTGAATATTCCACACTGCCTGAAGCTATAGTGCTCATGAATGTACATTGGAAACTGAAACCTTTCTTGTATTATTGATGATCTCTTTCAAACTCCATATTCAGACATAGCTCAGATTGTGTAGTCACTTTGGTCACTGTAGAATCATTGATACCTTCACTTGCTTTTGCTGGTGATTGAATTAGTATAGTGTATTAATGATTTTTGATTAAACATTTTATTGTCACAGTAATTTTGCAGATGACACCAAAATTGAAGGTGTGGTGGACCGCGAAGAAATTTGCCTCAGAGAGCAATGGGATCTTGATCAGATGGGCCAATGGGCCGAGGAATGGCAGATGGAATTTAATTTAGATAATTGTGAGGTGCTGTATTTTGGAAAGCCAAATCAGGGCAGGACTTATACACTTAATGGTAAGGTCCTGGGGAGCGATGCTGAACAAAGAGGCCTTGGAGTGCAGGTTCATAGTTCCTTGTAAGTAGAATCACACGAAGATAGGATAATGAACAAGGCGTTTAGTATGCTTTCCTTTATTGGTCAGTACATTGAGTATAGGAGTTGGGAAATCATGTTGTGTCTGTACAGGACATTGGTTAGGCCACTCTTGGAATATTGTGTGCAAAACTGTTCTCCTTTCTATAGGAAGGATGTTGAAAGAGTTCAGAAAAGATTTACAAGGATGTTGTCAGGGTAGAAAGGTTTGACCTGTAGGAAGAGCTAAATAGGTTGAGGCTGTTTTTCTTGGAATGTTGGAGGCGGAGGGGCGACCTTATGCAGGTTTATAAAATCAGGGTTTCAGTATTTCATCCTCCATAAATTATTCATGTCACAACCAACCAACAGAGGGACTAAATTAAGGAGGGGAGCCAATTCATACATCCTCACTCGGGAACATAATCATTTGTGGTATACCATCCAGAATCAACAAATTGGGTACTTTTGCCTGGAGATCAATCATAATAATATAAATGCGAATCTTTTATATTTTGAAACCATTAGGAAATGAAGGAAAACTCTCCATTGGCTGGAATAATATCAGAACAAGAGATATTAGGGCTCCAGGACATTAGTGTGTCATAGAGTCATATAGCACAGAAACAGCCCTTTGGCCAATTGATCTGTACTGACCTACCTACACTAATCCCAATGTCTAGCATTGGGCTGATAGCCTTGAATGTTATGACATTTCAAGGTTCTTGCATGTACTTTTAAAAGTTGTGAGGTTTCTTGCTCTGTTGCCTTCCCAGGCACTGCATTCCAGATTGCCATCACTCTCGGAGTGAGAAAAACCCTTCCTCAACTCCCCTCCACATCTAAATTAAAACAAAGAACTGCAGGTGCTGGAGATCTGAAACAAAAACTGAAAGTTCTGGAGAAACTCAGCAGGTCTAGCAACATCTATGCAGAGAAAGCAGAATTAATGTTAATGGAAGTGGATGGGTTGAAGAATTGCAGGTTAAATGGGGAGGTACTGGTCAAGGGGAGAAAAATGTTTAAGTCGAGGTAGGAAGAAATAAGGTCTGTGGGGCAGCAACAGGCAATAGCAATGGATCTGTCCAAGCAGCCCTGTTTGTGGATTTTGGAATTACCCTCACTTCACTCCCCCGACTGCATCTATAGCATAAATATCACTTTTTTCCCTAACTGCTATCAGTTTTGATGAATAATCACTAAACTCGAAATGCTAACGTTTGCTTTCTCTGCACAGATGCTGCCAGACCTGCTGAGTTTTGACAGCAATTTCTGTTCTTCTCCTGTCTCAACCTCCTGCACTTCACCCTTGTTATTTAACCTTCAATTAAGGGGAACAGCTGCTTCCCATTCACCTTTTTCATGGCCTCCACAAGCTTATATAACTCAAACAGGTTGACCCTCAGCCTTCTCTGCTCTAAAGAGTCTCTTTTCATCGCTAAAATGCTCCAAAAAAGGCAACATCCTGGCGAAGGTGCCTTGTACCCCCCTCCAGTACAATCACATCCTTCCGAAAGTGTTGTGGCCAGATCTATACAGACAGTATTCCAGCTGTGGCCGAAGTAAATTCATCACCTCCCTACTCTTTTATAATCTGTGATATGATTGATAAAGGCAAGTGGCCTGTAAGTCTTCTTAACTACCCTATTAATCTGACCTGTCACTTTCAGGAATCTGTGGACAATCACCAGAAGATCTGTCTGTACCTCTCAACTTGTTTGAATACTCCCTTTTCTTGTTACTTTTTCCAAAGTGCATCACCTCAATATTTTCAGGGTTAAATTCCATCTGCCACTGATTGCCCATCTGACTAATCCCTCTGTGTCCACCTATAAGCTAAGATCTTCCATGTCATTGATAACCACTCGACCAATCTTCATGCCATCTGTAAACTTATCATCCCCCTCACCTTCTCATCTATATCCTTTATATACATGGCAAACAATAAGGGATACGATCCCTATGGTACTTGAGTGGACACCAACCTTTTATCAACATCTTTGCCTCCTATCATTAAGCTAATTTGGATCAATCTTTGCCAAGTTACCCTGCATCCCTTCTATATTAGTCTCCCATGTGAGACCTTGTCAATTGCTTTATAGGCTTTGGCTTTCCATATAAACCCTATCACCCGTTGTGACCTCATCTATACAACTTATTACTTTGTCAAACCATTCAATCAAATTTGTTAGGAATGATCTGTCTCTGACAAAACAACATTGACTTTAAACTTGATCAAACCCTGCCTCTCTAATTAGAGATTAATTACCTTACAATTTCCTTCAATACTTTCTCTACATGGTTTGGGCTCCCTGCTTTATCTCTACCATCCTTCTTATAAAGACCACATTAGCTGGTCTCCAGTTCTCTCACGGTGGATGGAGAGGAATTAAGAATCACTATGGATTTCTTTGGATAATTTCCTCTGTCCAACCATTAGTAATGTACAAATGTGAATGATTATACAATGCTCAGTTCTATTTCCAAGTCCTCAGATAGTGGAGGAGTCCTTGCCTGCTTGCAGCAAAACTTCAACAACATGCAAAACTTTGGACAATGAAGTGCCACGTAAGGTCCAGGAAATGATGATTTCCAACTAAACAGAAACTCACTATCTCGCCCTAATCAACAACATCATTACCATTACTGAATCTTCAGTTATCAATATTGTGGGATCACCGGGATCTTAGACTGGACCAGCCACATACATACTGTGGCTGCAAGACTATTTTAGAGAATATTGAATGTAGAATATTAAAGCATATGAACAGGCTCTCCAGTCCACCTTGTCTGTACATACAATGATGTCATTCCAAACTAATATCATCTGCCTGTACGTTGTCCATATCGCTCCTGTTTAGGAGTTTGTCTAAATACTTCTTAAGTGTTGCTATTTTATCTACTCTGCCACCTTCCCTAGCCATAAGTTCCAGGCAATGGAACTTAAACTCTGTTGTAAAAAAACAACCTGCCTTGCACATTCTATTAAGCTTTCCCCCGCTCATCATAACCCAAGCCCTGTGGTATTTGACATTTCCATGCTGGGAAAAAAACTGTGATCATCCATCCTAGACATGCCTCTGATTTTATATGTTTTTATCAGGTCACCCCACAGCCTCTGACACTCTAGCAAAAACAGACCAAGTTTCTCCAACCTCCTCTTATAGCTAATACACGACAATCCAGGTCAACCATTTTTGCACCCTCTCCATATGTTTCTTATAGTGTAGTGACTAGTGCAAACAATACTCTAGATGTGTCCAGCCTATAACTTTAGGCAATAATTCAGCTCCTGACTTTCCAAAGCTTGTCCACCATCTTTGAGACAGAAACAATTCATGTCATGGAATGCTCTCCACTTGCCTGGATCAGTGCAACTCCAATAATATTCAAGAAGCTTAACACCATCCAGGACAAAACAGTACATTGAATGAGCACCTTACCCACTATCTTAAACAGTTTTAAATGTACTTCAGCCATTCACATGCCTCCTGAAACAGCGTCTTGCAATCTAACTTCCATTGCATTAGGCTGTTATTGCATTTTCTTTGGGTTAGAAGTCTGGAAATCTCTCCCTAACACACCATGGGCATAGCTACACAAAATGGATTGCAGTGGCTGGAGAAAGTCACTGCCACTTTCTCAAGAGTAAGTAAGGATGGGCAATAAATTTCAGAGATATCTACCAACTATGAACGAATAACAAAAATGTATTTTATTTCAATATGCATTGGAAAATAGAAAGGTATTCCATTAGAAATGATACAAAATCAATAGTCTGATGATTAATTGCCAATCGTTTAGGCAGTTAAATACAAAGAAAACTATGTTCATTGAAAGTTAAGTGTATGGCAACATCAATTGACAAATCATATAAAGTTGTTGATAACAACAATGAGAGTAGGATTCGAACCCACGCGTGCAGAGCACAATAGATTAGCAGTCCATCGCCTTGACCTCTCGGCCACCTCGCCACGAACATTGAAAATCATTGATAGCAGTGACGAGAGTGGAATTCCTGATGAAGGGCTTTTGCCCGAAACGTCGATCTTACTGCTCCTCGGATGCTGCCTGAACTGCTGTGCTTTTCCAGCACCACTCTACTCCAGAATTTGGTTTCCAGCATCTGCAGGCATTGTTTTTACCTATATCATGTAAAGTGCAGTTTCAGAAGAAGCACAAAGAGATAATCTTCACGGACACTAAATCATTCGCGAGGTATCAGATATTGAACTTCTGAAGGTAATTGTAAAATGCATTGGTTTTGGTAGTTAAACTGATTTTAGTTTTTCTGTGTGCACGGCATTTTGTCTAACTCCATTTGGTAACCTATGATGTGTTGTGGAACTTCTACAAAGAAACCTGAATGGACACAATAATGGAAGATGAATTTAAGAAGGATTCACAATTTGGTTGAAGTAAAATATTCTTCACTTTTGAAGATTTTTTGCTCATGATTTACGTTTATAATTACGGAGGCATTTTTACTTAAAAAGTGTCTGATCCTGGGGGTCTAACTACAGTTGGCTCAGAACTGTGATGATAGAAGTGAATATTATTTCATGCTTTTGTGCACTATTCTTGCCTAAGCTGTTATAATTTAAAGCTATAGCCTGAGAAAGCAATAACTAAGGTTTGCAAAATGATCAGCCATGACTGAATTCTCCATAACATCTAATTTCACGCTTAGAAAACAGCTTTCTCTTCCAAACCTTTGGCAGATTAGTAACATCAAAAACCCAAAGAATTGCCTGGAAAATAAAACTTCCTTCAACAATCAGCCTGCTGCAAAAGTTAAAAAGAACCATCCTGGACACACGGTTTGATACCACATTATTCATAGTAGTAGATGTAATCAAAGATTTACAGGAGGATACGCATTGGATTATTTTACCTGTGATAAGTTATGCAGTTAACACTGAGACTTTGCTCACTAATAAGTTTCCTTCATAAACAACTCTAAAATATTAGCTAGTATAGCCATAACATGTGTTAAATATAAAAAAGTATACTGCCAATGAAATTGAGAATGTTCTACTATAAAAATATTGACTAAAAGAAATACACATTTTGGCCTAGATTTTGCTATCAACAACCAAGATCAGGTACCCATTGCTATCTGAGGAATGTTATCACAAAGGTCTAATGATCTTTGTAGCATGACTCTCCCCTCTCTTATGTTCAAGAGTATATCCAGCCTTCATGCAACACTGATGTCATTACCGTCAAACACTTTGATGCATTTATACTAATAGCACAATAATCAATGAAAAGCATTTGCCATTTTAAAACTTGCTTCAAATAACTTCCATTGAACGTTCATATTGCTAACTAATTTTCCCTTGTTCTTAAGAATGATGGAAGATGTTTAAGTGTATTCACACACTTTTCTCTCTCCCATGAGAATGGGAGAGCCTTGGAAGAATTTGCAGGCTGAATAACAACTTGTTTAATCACATCATCAACAGTTCTTCTGTGCCCATCAAATTCTGGGTCTAGAATCCAGACACGATTAGCTCAGAGCTAAGACCACTGTCAGTTGAATATTAAGGCCTCCCTAATGGATGTCAATGATTGAACCATATTCCAAAGATGAATCAAAGATTGAATGCAGTATTAGAAGAGGTGAATTAACCAAAATGTTTAGTGAGTCACCAAGGTTGTGTATGTCGGGTATTGTCTTTCATCATTCCAGCATATATACATGTCAGAGCTAAACTGCAGAGAAAAATTGCAGAATATAAATAGGGAGTAATACAATTAATGTCGCAGATGTACACAAGGGTTGTTTCATTCTGACAAATATTAATAAAGCAACATTTTTTGGCATATATCTGATTCAAACCTACAGGAACACTCACTTTGGTTCATAGTGTTTATACATTCATAGAAAAATTAACATTTTGTTGAGATTATTTTGAAGAGCAGTTAAATCCTGAAAATCTATTAAACAGATTTTTTTTCTATCAAATGGTAAAGGTTCAGTTCTTTCATATGAAAATGTGAAGGAAATTTTCACTTCTGCTTTATGTAAACTTCAATATGCCTCAATTTCACATTTGATGAGGTGAGCATGACCACCCTTGACATCAAGGCTGCATTCGACAGAGTGTGGCATCAAGGAGCCCGAGTAAAACTGAAATCAATGGGTATCAAGGGGCAAAATCTCCAGTGGCATGGCATAAAGGAAAATGGTTGTTGAAGGTCAGTCATCTCAGCTCAAGGACATCTTTGCAGGAGTTTCTCAGGATAGTGTCCTAGATACAACAATCTTCATCTGCTTCATCAAAGCCCTTCCCTCTATCATAAGCTCAGAAGTGGAGATGTTTGCTGATAATTGTGCAATGGTTCATCACCGTTTGCAACTCCTCAGATACTGAAGCAATCCGTGTTCAAATGCAATAAGATCTGGAGGATATCCAGGTTTGGACTGACAAGTAGCAAGTATCTTTCATGCCACACAAATGCTCAGCTATGATTACCACTAATAAGGGGCAATCTGACCACTGCCTCTTTGTTATCATCACTGAATCCTCCACTATCAACATTCTGGGGATTATCATTGACCAGAAACTCAACTGGACTCACCACAAAAACACAGTGGCTACAAAGCAGGTCAGAAGTGAGGAATACTGTGGCCCAAAACTCACCTCCTGACTCCCCAGAGCCTGTCCACCACCTACAAGGCATACGTCAGCGGTGTGATGGAATACTCCCCAATACCTGGATGAGTGCAGCCCCAAGAACACTCAAAAGCTTGACACTGTTCAGAACAAAGCAGCCTGCTTGATTGGCATCACATCCACTCACTCCACCACCGACGTTCAGTCACAGCAGCATGTACTATCTACAAGATGCACTGTGGAAATTCACCAAAGATCCTTAGACAGCATCTTCCAAACACATGGCCACTTGCATCTAGAAGGACAAGGGCAACAGATATATGGGAACACCACCATCTTCAAGTTCTCCACCAACACCTTCACCATTCTGACTTGGAAATATATCGACATTCCATCATTGAATCTGTGTCAAAATTCTGGAACTCCCTCTTTAATGGCAATATGGGTCAATGGACAGGGGGAACTGCAGCACACCACCACATTCTCAAGGGCAACGAGGAATGGCAATAAATGCTAGCCAGCCAGCAATGCCCACATCCCACAAGTGCATAATAATAAAAGAAATTGCTTGGAAGAACTATGTTGAGCAAGATAAGGAAGAACTTAATTATTTATTTTGAGCAGTGAAAATGTTTTAATACATTTATTTACATATCAGGAACTGGGCAATATATTTTAAGTAAAGGAGTAAGGTTTTTTTCAGACAGACAAATGACATTACTGCCTACAAATACTGCTCACTTCAAGATTCCAGCCAATGGTGAATTAAAATGTAGAGGTAAATGATAATTATTCAAATCTGCTGCCTCAAAACATTACTGAATATGTGTTAATACAGTCTTGGTTGAGTTTTAAATTACTCTAGCTAAATATTGGAAAGCCAAGAGCCAGAACCCGTCACCTGCTAATTATTTGGAATCCCTACAGTGTGGAAACAGACCATTCAGCCCAGCAAGTCCACACGATCTTCCGAAGAGCATCTCACCCAGATCCATTCCCCTACCCGATTACTCTACATTTACCCTGACTAATGTGCCTAACCTACACATCACTAAACACTAAGAGAAATTTAGCATGGCCAATTCACCTAACCTGCACATCTTTGGATGATCGGAGGAAACTGGAGCACCCGGAGGAAACCCACGCAGACACTGGGAGAATGTGCAAACTCCACACAGTCACCCGAAGGTGGAATCAAACCCAGGTCCCAGGCATTGTGAGGCAGCAGTGCTAACCACTGAGCCACTGTTTGACCACAATGCTTTTAAACTTGCACAGCTTTGTCTTCAGACTGGACTAGATTACTTTCAGTCTCAATATCCTAGTTAACCCAGGATTAAGCTTCCAACCTCATCTCTTCTGGATCATATAATCTTACATCTTCATAACACCACCTGCCTCTGACCACATCTGACAACAAAACTCTCCTTTGCACCTTTGTCCATTCAACACTTAACAGTTCCAATATGCTTCCATACTTCATCTTCAGAATCTTGAAATCATCTAGAACTTTGTTGTCAATATCTTGTTTCTCCTGAAGTCCCTCTTACTTAAGGTTCCTTACTCACTGACATGTACTGATGCTTTGTCTCCTGATGCCTCGATTCTAAAATGATCTTTCTTTTTATTTAAGACCTTCTGTGACCTTGTTTCTTCCTGTCTCAATAATCTCCTCCAGCTGCTTAATTTTCCACATTTTGTTCCTCTGAAGCCCATACCTCACGCATTTTCTTCCATTGTCCCACTAAAATTGGAGGTGTAGTGCAGAAGAAGGTTACCTCAGAGTACAATGGGATCTTCATCAGATGGGCCAATGGGCCAAGAAGTGGCAGATGGAGTTTAATTTAGAAAAAATGTGAGGTGCTGCATTTTGGAAAAGCAAATCAGAGCAGGGCTTAT
The DNA here is from genome assembly GCF_004010195.1 of Chiloscyllium plagiosum. NCBI lineage: Eukaryota > Metazoa > Chordata > Chondrichthyes > Orectolobiformes > Hemiscylliidae > Chiloscyllium > Chiloscyllium plagiosum. The sequence goes on from NC_057711.1 coordinate 67,125,080, forward strand.
ACATCAATGATAAGTTCCTGGGGAGTGTTGCTGAACAAAGAGACCTTGGAGTCCAGGTTCATAGTTCCTTGAAACTAGAGTCACAGGTAGATAGGATAGTGAAGAAGCTGTTTGGTATGCTTTCCTTTATTGGTCAGAGCATTGAGTATAGGAGTTGGGACGTCATGTTGCAGCTGTACAGGACATTGATTAGGCCACATTTGGAATACTGTGTGAAATTCTGGTCCCCATCTTATCAGAAGGATGTTGTGAGACTTCAAAGGGTTCAGAAAAGATTTTCAAGGATGTTGCCAAGGTTGGAGGATTTGAGCATACGCAGAGGCTGAATAGGCTGGGGCTGTTTTCCCTGGAACGTCTGAGGCTGAGGGATGACTTTATAGAGGTTTATATAAATCATGAGGGACATGGATAGGATAAATAGACAAAAAGTCTTTTCCCTGGGGTCGGGGAGTCCAGAACTAGAGGGCATAGGTTTCGGGTGAGAGGGGAAAAATATAAAAGATACCTAAGGGGCAACACAGAGGGTGGGGCATCTATGGAATGAGCTGCCAGAGGAAGTGGCGGAGGCTGGTACGATTGCAACAATTAACAGGCATCTGAATGGTTATATGTATAGAGGGATATGGACCAAGTGTTGACAAATGGGATTAGATTAGGTTAGAATATCTGGTCGGCATGGACAAGTTGGATCGAAGAGTCTGTTTCTGTGTTGTACATCTCTATGACTCTATTGGCCACCGTGCTTTGAGTCACCTAAACCCATGCCCCAGAATTGTATTTCAAGATGCACTCTGCCTGTCCTCTGTATGATGCTATAAAGAACTCATCTTTTTGATCAATCTTTGTGCCAACTCCTAATCTTTTCACCTTTCTTTCAGTAGGTGTTTTCTTTACAATTCCTTGAATAATCTTTTTATGTTAATGGAATTACATAAATACAAATTGTTGTTATATTGTGCTGATGGATGGCAGAAGATATGATTCATGAAAGTAAAATTGAGAAGGAAGCTGAGACAAATATTTTACACATAATTAGGAATGTTTCTTCCAATGAGTGTATAAAATTAAACGATTCTACATTCAACATTTTCTCTACTTTATGTTTTATTTATTATTTAGATATTAATAATTTGATAGTCAACATTAGCATGAGGAGATCAGAAACACAAACAGAATTTGCTGCATAAACTCAGCAGGTCTGGCAGCATCCAGAGAGAAAGCAGAGTTAACATTTCAGGTCCAGTGGCCCTTCTTCAGAAACATTAACAATACTGCTACACTGGCTGAGTTTTTCCAGTAATTTCCGTTTGCATTTCTGATTTCCAGCATCATAGTTTTTTGGTATTTTTTAAAATTAATGTGGGGAATTCCTTGCTTAATGCTAATGTTACTGAGTTGGTATTACAGAAGATCAGGCTAATGTTCTGGGGACATGGTTGCAAATCCCGAATTCAAATTCGCTTAATAAATACAGAAGAAGAGCTAGTCTCAATAACGGTGACCATGTCAACTGAAAAATTCCTTTGGTTCACGAATGTATCTTAGAGAAAGAAATCTGCATTTTTCACCTGCTCTGGCCTACATCTGACCTCAGAACCACAGTCACCTTGTTGACTTCTAATTGCTATTTAATTCAGGACAATTAGGGAATGCAACACAATTTCTAACCTTGCCAGCAATATCCAGATCTTTCCAACAAATAAAGGAATAGCAAAGTCAGATATGATGAACAAAAAGGGAATTCAATACTTAATTAATGAGGTTAATGAAACAGAAATGAACAGATTCCATCATGGTTCATTATTTAAATAACTTCTTTTATTCACTCATGGGATGTGTGAATCACTGGCTGGCCAATATTTCTTGCCCAGCGCTAGTCGCCCTTGAGAAGGTGGTGGTCTGCTGCTGTCTTGAACCGTTGCAGTCCGCATGCTGTGGGTCGAACCAAAATTCCCTGTTAACTTGTTCTTATTTGTTAACTTGTTCTATTCAGCTCGGATGAGAGCACACCATTTGTCACTCTATTGGTAAAGTTTATATGTTTAGGGGAGAGGGAGTATCAACCTTGATAGGGAGAGGGAGTAGGGATTTTGGGATGGAGGAAGACATCACAAAGGTGTACTTGACCAGTCTTCTGTGCTAGGAAGAGGCTATCTGCTGTGGGTTGTTTGTAGTCTGTGGTTCAGCTACCCACAACGTTTGGATCAGTGTTGTTGAAGACTATGTCTCTCCAAACAGTCTGCCATATTGCTGGTCAAGCTCAGCTCCATGCAAAAAATGGTTCCTGTGCTGCTGAAGATCATTGTGGCACTGAATTTCTATGACTCAGGCTTATTCCAGGAATCCGCTGGGAATATGTGTGAGATCTCACAGTCTTGGCTTGTTGCTGCATCAAGAAGATCACAATGCCATGTTTAAGAGCCCCAACCACTGCATGCACTTTCATGCTGATTTAAACAGACAGAGTGAGGGGCCACAAGGGGATGGGGGCAACTTAGAAGGAAGACAAGTGGACAATGAGCTACAGTCGTGAAGACATCAGTCTCCAAAAGTTGTCTTGCAGGCTCTTTCCAAGTTCCAATTGTTTCTGTCAGCAGGCATTACCTGACTCTTCACTAGCACAATGGAATTTATCAAATGTCCTATACCTTCAGCTTACCAAGTTTTTGTTCCATGTCTGTATAATTATTGTTCAACCATTAACATATCCCTTAACATTTAACTTCTAAAGTTTCTCTTACTACTTGACTACTAAGATGTCTTTTAACATTTAGTCATTTACTTTTTCTCACTCCCGTTCAACACTATTTCCCTCTGACCCCTTTTATTTGGGTTTGTTTTCTGTTCATCTTTGCAAGGATGGGATGTAGGTGATTCAATTTTGGCTTTTAGGAAGACTGAACCTTGACTTTTTGGGCTGCTAATCTTACACAGTACCTTGTATCTACAGCATAGCAGCAAGATGATCCAAAAGTCACATCAGTGAAGAGAAGTCAACAAAGGATGGACTCTGGAGGTAAACTGTCACCAACTTAAGGAAGAAAATTTGGAAACAAAACAGGGAGATGGCTGTAGTCCAAATTTGTTTTGCTTTCATTTCTGTAATCTTAGAAGAAATTTCAACACCCATTTTGGGAGAGGGAACATCTGCATTTCATATACACTATTTGGTAGGAATATTCATGAGGAACAACAGAATTTGCCTCTGGGACCAAAGAAGGATAATGGTCAGAAAAAGGAGGATTCTCTGTTGGACTATTCCACAGGATTCCAAGGATTGGAATGCTAGTTTCTGAGGGTAGTAGGATAACTGATCCACGTTCAGGATCTTGGGAATGCTCTAGGATGGAAGATAGGAATGTAGAACATAGGAGCAGGAGTGGGTCGTTCAGTCTTTGAGCCTGTTCCACCATTCATTATAGTCAATACTAACTCAGAAGCCTTTTCCTGCTTTCCCCCTATATCCTTTGATCCCTTTAATCCCAAGTGCTATATTCAATCCTATTTGAAATTATGTTGCTCTTTCTTTTTAGTTTTTTATTGTTTTTGCCTCTAATGATTTCTGTGATCGTAAATTTCACATGCTCAGCACTCTCTGGGTGAAGAAATTTCACCTCATCTCTGCCTGAAATGGTTTACCCTGCATCCTCAGACTGTGACTCTGGGTCTGGACTCCCCCACTACTGCGATCATCCTTCCAACATCTAGCCCATCTAGTCCTGTTAGAAATCTTTAGGTTTCTATGAGATACCCCCTCATTTGTCTAAACTCCAGCAAATATAATCATAACTAATTCAACCTCTCCTTATATGTCAGTCCCCCAACTCAGGAATCAGTCTGGTAAAGCTTTGCTGCACTCTCTCTATAGCAAGAACATCCTTCCTCAGATAAGGAGAGGAAAACTGCATACAATATTCAGGTGTGGCCTCACCAAGACCCCATATAATAATAACAAGACATTCCTGCACCAATACCTGAATCCTCATGTTATGAAGGGTAACATAACATTTGCCTTCTTTTCTGCCTGCCACACCTGCGTGCTTATCCTCAGTGAATGAGGACACCCAGGTCTTGTTGCACATTTCTGCCTCTCAATTTATAGCCATTCAGATAATAATTTGCCTTCCTGTTTTTGCTACTAAAGTGGATGAAGTCACACTTATTCATATTATATTGCAGCTGCCATGCACTTGCCAACCCATCAGCTTGTCCAAATTACATTGAGGCACCTCTGCACCCTCCTCACAGCTCACCCTTCCACCCATCCTTGTGCCAGATGCAAAATTGGAGACAGTACATTTTCCTCCCTTCTTCAGAACATTAATGTATATTGTGAATAGCTGGGTCCTAACATTGATCGCTGTGACACATCAATCATCACTGCCTGTCTTTTGGATAAAGCTCCATTTATTCACATGCTTTGCTTTCGGTGTGCCAAGCAGTTTTCTAGCCACCTTCATGCACTACCCCCAATCCTATGTGTTTTAATTTTAAACACTAATCTCTAATGTGGGACATTAGCAAAAGTTGTCTGAAAGTTCACATGAGCAACATCCACTGACTCCCCCTCATTCAACTATACTAGTTACTTCCTCAAAGATTTACATTGGATTTGTCAAGCATAATTATAAATTTATGCTGACTCTGTCCAATCTTGCCAGTGTTTTGCAAAGGCTCAACTATTAAATCTTTCTTCACGCACTTCAGTATTTGCCTCATTACTGACTTCAGGCTGACTGGCCTATGGTTTTCACTTTGTCTCACTTCTTTAATAGAGGGTTTACATTAGCTATCCTCAATCTGTAGGAACTGTTTCAGAGTCATAGAGATGTACAGCATGGAAACAGACTCTTTGGTCCAACTCATCCATGCCGACCAGATATCCCAACCCAATTTAGTCCCACCTGCCAGCACCCAGCCTATATCCCTCCAAACCCTTGCTATTCATATACCCATCCAAATGCCTTTTAAATGTTGCAATTGTACCAGCCTCCATCACTTCCTCTGGCAGCTCATTCCATACATGTATCACCCTCTGCGTGAAAAAGTTGCCCCTTAGGTCTCTTTTATATCTTTCTCCTCTCACCCTCTAGTTCTGGACTCCCTGACCCCAGGGAAAAGACTTCATCTATTTAACCTAGCCTTGCCCCTCATGATTTTATAAACCTCTATAAGGTCACCCCTCAGCCTCTGATGCTCCAGGGAAAACAGCCCCAGCCTGTTCAGCCTCTCCCTTTAGCTCAAATCCTCCAACCCTGGCAACATCCTTGTAAATCTTTTCTGAATCCTTTCAAGTTTCACAACATCATTCCGATAGGAAAGAGACCAGAATTGCACGCAATATTCCAACAGTGGCCTAACCAATGTCCTGTACAGCCGCAACATGACCTCCCAACTCCTGTACTCAATATTCTGACCAATAAAAGAAAGCATACCAAACGTCTTCTTCACTATCCTATCTACCTGCGACTCCACTTTCAAGGAGATATGCACCTGCACTCCAAGGTCTCTTTCAGCAACACTCCCAAGACCTTATCATTAAGTGTATAAGTCCTACTAAGATTTGTTTTCCCAAAATGCAGCACCTCACATTTATCTGAATTAAACTCCTTCTGCCACTTCTCAGCCCATTGGCCCATCTGGTCCAGATCCTGTTGTAATCTGAGGTGACCGTATTCGCTGTCCACTACACCTCCAATTTTGTTGACATCTGCAAACTTATTAACTATTACCTCTTAGACTCACATCCAAATCATTTATGTAAATGACGAAAAGTAGAGGATCAATCCTTGTGGCACTCCCCTGGTCACAGACTTCCAGTCTGAAAAACAACCCTCTACCAACACCCTTTTTACCTTTGAGCCAGTTCTGTGTCCAAATGGCTACTTCTCCCTGTATTCCATGAGATCTAACCTTACTAATCAGTCTCCCATAGGGAAATTTGCCGAACGCCTTACTGACGTCCATATAGATTACATCTACCGCTCTGCCCTCATCAATTTTCTTTGTCACTTCTTCAAAAAACTAAATCAAGTTTGTGAGACATGTTTCCCATGCACAAAGCCATGTTGGCTATCCCTAATCAGTCCTTGCCTTTCCAAATACCTGTACGCCCTGTCCCTCAGGATTCCCTCCAACAACTTGCCCATCACCAATGTCAGGCTCACTAGTCAATAGTTCCATGGCTTGTCCTTACCACCCTTCTTAAACAGTGGCACTATGTTAGCCAACCTCCAGTCTTCTGGCACCTCACCTGTGACTATCGATGATACAAATATCTCAGCAAGAGGCCCAGCAATCACTTCCCTAGCTTCCCACAGAGTTCTAGGGTACACCTATTCAGGGTTGAAAAATGTGGTGCTGGAAAAACACAGCAGGCCAGGCAGCATCCGAGGAGCAGGAGAATCGACGTTTCGGGCATAAGCCCTTCTTCAGGAATGACATTCTTCAGGACTCATTCCTGAAGAAGGGCTTATGCCCGAAACGTCGATTCTCCTGCTGCTTGGATGCTGCCTGGCCTGCTGTGTTTTTCCAACACCACATTTTTCAACTCTGGTCTCCAGCATCTGCAGTCCTCACTTTCTCCTACATCTGATCAGGTCCTGGGGATTTATTCACCTTTATAGGTTTCAGGATATCCAGCATTTCGTCCTCTGTAATCTGGACATTTTTCAAGATGTCACCATCTACTTGCCTAATTTCTATATCTTCCATGTTCTTTTCCACAGTAAGTACTGATGCAAAATACTCGTTTAGTATCTCTCCCATTTTCTGCGGCTCCACATGAAGGCCACCTTGCTGATCTTTGAGGTGCCCTATTCTCTCCCTAGTTATCCTTTTGTCCTTAATGTATTTGTGAAAACCCTTTGGATTCTCCTTAATTGTCCTTAATTGCCAAAGCTATCTCATGTCCCCTTTTTGCCCTCCTGATTTCCCTCTTAAGTATACTCCTACTGGCTTTATACTCTTCTAAAGATTCACTCGATCTATCCTGTCTATATCTGACATATGCTTCCTTCTTTTTCTTCACCAAACCCTCAATTTCTTTAGTCATTCAGCATTCCCTATACCTATCAGCTTTTCCTTTCACCCTAACATGAATATACTTTCTCTGGATTCTCGTTATCTCATTTCTGAAGGCTTCTCATTTTCCAGCTGTCCCTTTACCTGCGGACAACTGCCCCCAATCAGCTTTTCAACGTTCTTGCCTAATACCGTCAAAATTGACCTTTCTCCAATTTAGAACTTCAACTTTTAGATCTGGTCTATCCTTTTCCATCACTATTTAAAATCTAATGGAATTACAATTGCTGGCCCCAAAGTGCTCCCCCACTGACACCTCAGTCACCTGCCCTGCCTTATTTCCTAAGAGTACCTTCTCTCGTAGGTACATCCACATACAGAATCGGACATTTTTTTGTACACACTTAACAAATTCCTCTCCATCTAAACCCTTAACACTATGGCAGTCCCAGTCTATGTTTGGAAAGTTAAAATCCCCTACCATAACCACCCTATTATTCTTACAGATAGGTGAGATCTCCTTACAAGTTTGTTTCTCAATTTCCCTCTGACTATTAGGGGGTCTATAATACAATCCCAATAAGGTGATCATCCCTTTCTTATTTCTCAGTTCCACCCAAATAACTTCCCTGGATGTATTTCTGGGAATATCCTCCCTCAGTATAGCTGTAATGCAATCCCTTACCAAAACCCCCACTCCCCCTCCTCTCTTGCCTCCCTTTCTATCCTTCCTGTAGCATTTGTATCATGGAACATTAAGCTGCCAGTCCTGCCCATCCTAAGAATCTTGGAAGATGACCACTAATGCATCCACTATTTCTAGGGCCATTTTCATAAGCGTTCTGGATGTTAATTATCAGGTCCTAGGTTTTATCAGTCTTCAATCCCATCAATCTCCCCAACATCATTTTCCTACTAATGTCCTTCAGTTCCTCTCTCTCACTTTGCAGTGTTCCCCATTTCAAGTATGTTATTTGTAACTTTCTTTGTGAACACAGAACCAAAGTATGTATTTAGTAGGTCAGTTATTTCTTTGTTCCCCATTATAAATTCCCCTGTTTCTGATTGTAGAAGACCTAGTTTTGTCTGCATTAATGTTTTTCTGTTCAAATACCAAAGTTACATTCAGTTTTTTATATTCGCGCAAGATTACTCCAGTACTCTATTTTAGCTTTCTTAATCTGTACTCTCTGACGAAGTCTTCAAGATATTAACTGAGAAAGACAGAGTAGATAAAAATAAACTATTTCCACTGTTTGGGGATTGTAGAATTAGAGGGTATAGTCTGAGAGCTTGGGCCAGGCTGTTCAGATGAGACTTTAGAAAGGACCTCTGCACACAAAGGGTGATCGAGGTTTTGAACTTTCTTCCACAAACGGCAATAGATGCTGGATCGGTTGTTAATTTTAAATCTAATTTAGATAAATGTTTGTTAAGCAAGGGATATATGAAGTAGAGCCACAGACAAGCCATGATCAAACTGAATTATAGAACAGGCTTGAGGGGCTGAATGGCATACTCTTATTCCTATGATCCTCCTTTGCTGATTTCTAAACTGCTCCAACTACTCAGGGGTGTTATCCTTTTTTCTGTCCAAATTGTCTGTCTCTGTCTTAAATCTAATGCTATTACTAATTTAGCTTGTAAGCCATTGTTTGGCCACCTTTTCTATTTTACTTTGGTACCAAACAGAGATGAAAGACTATTACAGTTAACCCAAGTGATCTTTGAACTTTTGCCCTTGCCTTTTCACCATCAACCCTTTAAGGAATGTTCCCCAATCTATCATAGCCAACTCACATCTCTAAACTTCGTATTTTCCTCTATTTAAATTTAGAACCCCAGTTCAGAATCAACTATGTCACTCTCCATCTTGGTGGGGAATTACTCCCTTACCAAGTCTTCCAGTCGACACTGGTCCCACATCCCCCAGAACATGACGCAATGTCCCAGGAATCTGGAACCCTCCCTATTGCACCAGCTTTTCAGCAACATTTTATCAGAAATATTCAGTTATTTCTATTGACTAGTACATGGTGCTTGTAGTAATCCTGAGATCATTATTTTTGAGGTCCTACTTACCACCTTGATTCTGAACTCCCATTTTTCTGCTTTTAGGACCTCATTCATTTTTTTTTTACTTATGTCATTGGTACCAGTGTGTACCATAATCACTGGCTATTCACCCCACACCTACAAGACGTCATATAGCTGCCCTGAGACACCTTTGACCCCAGTCCAGGGAGTTAACATACCACCCTAAAGTCTTGTTTGTGGCCATAGAAACATCTCTATGCCCCGTATGATTGAATCCCTTATAATTATTGCAATCCCACCCTTTTTTCTCCTTGCAAATTGTGGTGCAATGAGTTTGGCTGTTGCTGCTCACCTAAGAGGCTATTCCCTCCAACAGTATCCAAAGCGGTATATCAGTTTTACAGGGAAAAAATCTCAAGAGATTTCTGCACTGTTTGACTCGTCCTCTTGCTCTTCCTGATGGTTACCCATTTCCTTCCTGTCTGTGGAATCTTAGCCTGCTGTGTGACCACATCCATGTAAGCACTATCTGTGATGCTCTCTACCTTGCAGATGCTCCAGAGTATTCCCAGCTGCTGCTCTAGCTCCAAAACCTGAGCTTTCATGAGCTGCAGCTGGAGACTATTTCTTCACAAGTGCTGGCTCTGGGCGCTGGAAATGTTCCCAACTTTCCACATAGATAAACATTTGAGCTCTCCTACTATACTTAGACTTTTAATTTAAACATTTTGTAATATAAAGTAATATCAATTACCCAGGGTCCTTATTCCCTGGTCCTTCTTGCTGTAGAATATAATCCTTACAACGATACACTACAAAGAAAAATGCAGAAAGCACCTCTTCCCCTTTGTCCCAAATTCCCACTGTGCTCCAAATCCTCAGAAAAACACATTCACTCTCACGGTGTCTCTTTCAGGATGTGGTCTCTGCCAATCGCTTGCATGAAAATCCTCTATATCCCAAGTAGGGATTTCTTATTGCCTACATATTAGCAAACTGATAAATTTGCAACATGTGGAGTGAGCAGGAGCAAGACCAAATCCTTAGGAAGAATTGGCTGGTTAATAAGCGGTGTGAGAACTGCTATACACCTATCATTTTAAGGCTGTATACTGGAAGATGACAAATCTCTTGGACTGTGGAGTGTGGGAGATTGTGGAAGATCCCAGTAATTCACTTTCTTTGACATACAATCATTAAAAGCTGAATCATTTGGATCTTTAGTGAACTCCTCAGATTTATAACTTGAGTAGGACACTTGTGCAGTATCCAAAACTATAAATTGAGGTAGAAGTATTGAGGGTACAAGTGCATTAATACAAAAAGAACCTCTGTCATGACTTGAGACCAAAGTTTGCTTGAAGTCAAAGAAAATCCAGGAAAATTGGAATTGAGAATCTCAGACAGCTGATCAAAGAACAGTAAACATTCAACATGACAATGCAGCTCTGATTCTTTGTAGTAGACTGATCTGCAGACATGTTTGAAGACAAAGAAAGTTTCAGGCTAAGAGAAGGACTTGCTTGTTGAAGAATTGTTGGTATGTTTCTCTGATCTGCAGAGTGACTTTTCAAATCAGGGAATTCAATGGCATCTCTTTAAAAAAACTGCTGGGCTACACTGCTGAGGAGATGTAGTAGGTGACTCAGAAAACTCTGCTCTATACTCAGGCACTGGTAGGTACGAGTGTCAAGAAGGACTTTGCACCTCTGTATTATCAAAAAGGATTGTTTCCATGTCAGACATTCTGATTGCATGTAGGCTGTCTGGAAGGAATATCTGTTGAGACAGAAGGAGCAGGGCACCCACCTGTGACTGCTACTGTGCAACGTTGGACTATAAAGAGGAACTGTCTGATAAAGGCATAGCTATAGTGGATAGGGAGTTGATAACCATCAAAAGGGACAATGGAGACTGTCAGTTTTTATGCTGTGTTCAAAGAGCATGCCTAAATCTAGGATCTCCTCCTCCATCCAATTATTATCAATAATGACATCTTCCTTCTCATGTGATCTATTGTTAAAGAGCAATTACAAATTTAACATGGCACCCTGTAGTGGATTGATTTCATGCCTGCTGCACTGTGTCCTACTTCCTATTGCCTGTCTGAAAAGGAAATAAAAGATCATGAAAATTCAACTAAATCACTGCTTTAATGGTTTCTAATGACATAACATTAAAATGTTCCTCCAAGCTGGAAGTTTTTGTTGCAAACGTTTCGTCCCCTGGCTAGGCGACATCATCAGTGCTTGGGAGCCTCCTGCGAAGCGCTTCTTTGATGTTTCCTCCGGTGTTTATAGTGGTCTGTCCCTGCCGCTTCCGGTTGTCAGTTTCAGCTGTCTGCTGTAGTGGTTGGTATATTGGGTCCAGGTCGATGTGTTTGTTGATGGAGTTTGTGGATGAATGCCATGCCTCTAGGAATTCCCTGGCTGTTCTCTGTCTGGCTTGCCCTATGATAGTAGTGTTGTCCCAGTCGAATTCATGAATTCCGAGAGGCATGGCATTCATCCACAAACTCCATCAACAAACACATCGACCTGGACCCAATATAACAACCACTACAGCGGACAGCTGAAACTGACAACAGGAAGCGGCAGGGACAGACCACTATAAACACCGGAGGAAACATCAAAGAAGCGCTTCGCAGCAGGCTCCCAAGCACTGATGATGTCGCCTAGCCAAGGGACGAAACGTTTGCAACAAAAACTTCCAACTCGGCGAACAGAACCACAACAACAAGCACCCGAGCTACAAATCTTCGCACAAAAATTAGCCCCATATGTTACAAGGGCAGTTTCAGCTGTGGCAATGAAATGAGTACCTAACCAAGCAAAGCTTCTTCTTAAAGGGTTAAATTAGTTGTGTGATGGAATATACACAAATGCCCAGGGTAGGTATAAATGTAACAATCAAGCAGTTCAACCATTGCAAAGAAGCGCTTCACAGGAGGCTCCCAAGCACTGATGATGTCGCCTAGCCAGGGGACGAAACGTTTGCAACAAAAACTTCCAGCTCGGCGAACAGAACCACAGCAACGAGCACCCGAGCTACAAATCTTTGCACAAACTTTGAATGTTCCTCCAAGTTGTGATGAGAGCTTTGAGTGAAACATGGGAGGTCATGTTGCGGCTGTAAAGGACATTGGTTAGGTCACTTTTGGAATATTGAGTGCAATTCTGGTGTCCTTCCTATCTGAAGGATGTTGTGAAACTAGAAAGGGTTCAGAAAAGATTTACAAGGATGTTGCCAGGTTGGAGAATTTGAGCAATAGGGAGAGGCTGAATATACTGGGGCTGTTTTCCCCGGAGCGTCGGAGGCTGAGGGATGACTTTATAGATGTTTATAAAATCATGAGGGGCATGGATTGGATAAATAGACAAAGTCTTTTCCTTGGGGTGGGGGAGTCCAGAACTAGAGGGCAAAGGTTTAGGGTGAGAGGGGAAAAATATAAAAGAGACCTAATGGACAATCTTTTCACGCAGAGGGTGGTACATGTATGGGGTGAGCTGCCAGAGGAAGTGGTGGAGGCTGGTAGAATTGCAACAGGCAATTGTAAAAGGCATCTGGATGAGTGTATGAATAGGAAGGGTTTGGATATGGGCCAGGTGCTGGAAAGTGGGACTAGATTAGGTTCGGATATCTGGTCGGCATGGACGAGTTGGACTGAAGGTTCTGTTCCCATGCTGTACATCTCTATGACTCTATGACTCTGAAACAGTTCCTACTGATTGAGGATAGCTAATGTAAACCCTCTTTTAAAGAAGTGAGACAAAGTGAAAATCATAAGCCAGTCAGCCTGAAGTCAGTAATGAGGCAAATACTGAAGTGCGTGAAGAAAGATTTAATAGTTGAGCATTTGCAAAACAGGTATATCACCAGGAGCCAGGTGACCATGCTCATCACAGCCTTGCTGCTGCATGATTCTCCTGCTCCTTGGATGCTACCTGACCTGCTGCGCTTTTCCAGCAATACATTTTCAGCTCTGATCTCCAGCATCTGCAGTCCTCACTTTTTCCCAGCCAAAGAAAGACATCAAGCCAGCTAATTCATGTGCTTAATGATACTATTATGCATTGTGTTTGCTGATAAGGTATGAATACACTATAGAGATAATCCAAATTTTTGCTTCCCATATCTCATTCTTCACCAACCCATCCTCACTCATCACTCCCATCTTTACTCAGTCTTCTCTTCACAAGACAGATGACGGCTTATACTTGTGCCCTGAACATGAGAAATATGCAAAGTGTTTAACTGATTTGCATATAGTCTCCTTGTTGTAGAGAAATAGAAATTAACATGACTTTGTGTTTAATGTTGGTTCTGTGGATTTCCTCCAACTATGCTTCCTGAAGTCCTCAACCAGATTCTTCCTCCTATCACTATGGAGCAGTGCAATCCACTGACTCCTCACAGTCTCCAGCAGAAATCCAGGTTAGAGTTACTGAATGTGATTGTAGCTTTTGGCTTTTATGACTGAATTCTTTCATTTCTACTGCTTTCTCTTTAATTCTCAAATCCTTTAAGTTGCACAAATGAAGGATCTTTTAAACACTGGGGTTGCGATCATGTCATGTAGGTCACCACAACTGCTGATGTTAATTGTTTGGGAAACCTAAAAGTAACATGGTAATCCAATGACTGGGTTAAAATCATACTGTCAGTTGGACTACATTGACTTGGTATTTATAGGTTCTATCCCAGCCCATTGTGCTCTAGCCCTTGTTGCTGCTTGATTGCTACTCATGAATGTTAAACATTAACAAAAGTAGGTTGCAGCTTAGCCACAGATAATTGCATACAAAGAGCCATGAATTTCTGAACTGTATTGGGAGTACTGATGACTACTACTGTGTATTGCTCGATTCTAAATGTGATTGTTGACATAAGTGTGTACATGTGAAGTGGCTTTTTAAATTTATTGCTAATGACTCAATTTTTTCTTCAAATCAATGAAAGAGAGGAAATAAGTCTCCTCTAAAAGAACTTCTACGGCAGGTGATAGACGTTTGTTTGCCTGAGAACAGCAGGTTATCTAACCTGTATACTTCTAGCTGCAATAATATCTGGAAGAAACGTACAAGCCATTCAATGATTGCCTGCTGACTAAACCAGCTGCACCATTTAAAAGTATTTATCCTCAATGGTTCCCAATGCTGTTTCTACACACAGCTGCTCTAGCTAAAATAAAGCACTAACAAATTATTCTGCTGTTCCACTGCATCAGTTTGGGTCTGCTTTTTGGAAGCAGGTATAGGATGCCATAGCAAATGATAATTTTTCCCAGGACAACAACCAGGCACCACCAACTAGTACTCCTACAAATATTAAGAAGAAAGGTTATCTTTATGAGACGCTAGCGAGTAATTGCAATGGTAAGTGTCTATTTTTGAGTGCTGCAAGTTTTTTTCGAACCCCAAATGGTATCTGTGGCGAATTGTGCCAGATGCCATATTGGTGAGCATACATGTGATGAATGTCTATTGAAAGTAAGCAGAGCAGCCAGATCATGATGCCAAAAAATAATTTGGTGTGTCAGCGGGCACATATTGGTGATTATAGCTCCAGCTAAGGCCCTATCTTAACCTTGTCCAGTTGACTGTAGAGTCAGCAACACCTATTCTCTTTAAAGGGATCATCAACTATTCACACATCAGTTGTTCCTTGATTCTACAAGTATTGGTGCTTTCTGTAGATGTTTAATGTTCTAAGAGTCTACAGAGACTGGTGCGTAGAAGTTTTAGGACATCTTACTAACTTCAAGACAAAGTAATAGTTACCAGACATGGAAACACTGGTCAGATTTCCCCTTAAGAAATGTCAAGCACAAGGAAGCTACAGCAAGGGCATGGGCAAGGATACCTAAGGTACCAAATTGGCAGAAGTCAAAGTCACACACAATTTCTTTGCAAAGAGTCCAGCCAGAAACGGTACACCATCATTGTTTGAAGAATCCCCCCAAATCCTCCTCCTTCTCCTCTGCCTCAGCCCTACATTGCTCCTACTCTTCATGCTCCTCCTCTCACCTACTTGCCATATACCTGGGGGCAAGGTTTGTCCCTACATCCTGGTGGTGCTGTGCAACATACAACAGATCACCATGTCAAGCCAAGAGAGGAGTCATGGGATTCCCAGCACGCAAGACCCCTGTCACTGAGATTAAATTCTGCGTGTGTCCTGGGTTGTATACTGAGGTTATCAGCCTATTCATCTGTGCACTTGTTTCCCATGAACTATCCTTCGATTTTGCTATGGAAAATTGCAGTGAGGACATCCTCACTGAAGTAGAAGTTTATACTTCAGTGTGCCCCAACATTGCTCTCAGTCCCTGGTCTCACCATTGGTAATTTACCAATGGTGGGACTGGGTACAGAAAGGCTGCCTGCTCCATATTTGGACCAAGGTTGTAATGAGGTCAGGAGCTGGGCGGTACTGGCTGAACGGCGTCGGTGAGAAGGTTATTATTAAGAAGTGCTGCTTGATAGCACTGTCAATGACCCCTTCCATCACTTTGATTGTGAGTACTGTATGGGTTGGCACTTGGCAGAGATGGGTTTGGCCTGCTTTTAGTGGACAAGACGTGCAGGCAAGAACAATACCTGACTTGGTGACTCTGATTCTTATGCTTATTTTCAGGTGCTCTTAAAGTTTGTCTTCAATTGTAAGAGGATTTGATGAGTGCAAGATGCTTAGTATGCAATAGCCTTGAGTTTGAACTCTCAAGAAATGTCTGCCAAGTATAACTGCTGCTGAAGCAAAGTGGTCCATAGTGCGTTGAGTTACCTATGCACAATTTTATGAAATAATTATCTTCCAGTACAGCTTTAGCCTTGAGTAAGCAGTTAAATTAATGAAGCATCAAGAAAGTAAAGCAAGAAACTCAAATTTCAGACAATGTGTCAGTTTCAAGTTAAGTGAGTGCTTACAGAAGTAGGTATTATTTCAGCCTTTAAAAAGGTTTATGTGAAATCTGAAACAATTGGAAGTGTTTGCTGGGGATGGGAGGGGTAAAGAAGTGGCAGAGGCTGATATGATGTGAATGAAAATCCAGTGTATTTGCATTAAATATTTCTGTGGGTCTGGTGTCCTTTTGCTCTGTTTCCAGAGATGCTGCCAGAGCTGCTGTGATTTTCCAGCAATTTCTGTTTTTGTACCTGGTTTCCAGCATCTGCAGCTCTTCCAGTTTTGAGCTGAAGGAGAAGTTGTTCAGGGTAAGGACAAGCTCGGAGGAGGGTGGTGGTGGATGAGGATGGTTCCGGCCGTCATTCCGGAAAGAAGTGGAGAGCCCTGAGACTCTTCTAATGTGGGATGGACGTGTGAAAGAATTGCTTGTCCGTGGTGAAGAGAAAGCAACTGGAGTCTGTAAACTGGAAATTCTGAAACCGACCTGAGGCATCAAAAAATTATAGATGTAGGTGGGGAGGGACTGAACAAGGGCAAGAGACATCAAACTGGGGTAGGAAGAGATGCATTCTGTGGGTCAGGAGCAGGCAAAAACAATGAGGTCTGCCCAAGCAGTCCCATTTGTGGCTTTTAAGGAAAAGCAGAGGTGAGCTGTAAAGTGGTGTGGGACTATAGCTAGGAGAGGAGATCCCCATCGACAGTGGTAGATGCACTAGTCTGATGGTCCACGGTGGGGTCACGGTCCAAAAGGAGATAGGAGGAGGTATCTGAGAGTTGGCACTCAGCCTCCTCTATGTAGAAGTCAGTACACGAGACAGCAATAGCAGTACTCTCGTCGGCAGGCTTGATGACAAAGTCAGGATGAGATCTGAGATTACGGAGTGCAGTCAGTTTGCAGGGGTTTAACTGGGTGAGGAATGGGGAGGCAGAAAATTACGGTGACCGAGGTGAACAAGTCAAAGAGATTTCCTGGCTCAGACTTAATTGGGGCAGAGGTAGGATCACCACCTGCCATTCCTACACCCAATAAAAAGTCCCTCACCACAAAACAATGTTGGAGGAATAGCAATAAAATCCACCTAAAGTTTTTATCAATGGTCTTTCAACCCTGATCGCTCAAAAGAATGGTGGTGAACCTCCTTCACAAACTGCTGTAGTTCAGGTGGGGTAGTGACACATTCAATACTGTTAGGAGGGTTAGCAGGATTATGGGCTAGTGACAGTGAAATAGCTACAATAAAATTCCAATCAAAATGACGTGTCACATAAGGAGAACTTACAGATGTTAATGTTTGCATGTGTCCACTGCCCTCATCCCTGATGAAGACAGTAGCTGCAACTTTGGAAGCTGCCACTAAGGGAGTCTGGGTGAGGTGAAGCAATGTATCTTTTTTCTTTCATCTCAGTCCGAGAAAAGCAAGCTTAAAATGTTAAAACAGTGCCCTTTAGCTCTGGACTTACCCACAAGAGTGAACATCCTGTAATATATTAGTGTGTTAATAATTTGAAAGTAAAATGTAAGTTTATTCAGAGGTGACCTGCATAACCATGAAGGACTCTCCTTCCCAACCTGTGCCTTCATCTAAGGCATTGTGACCCTCATGTTAAACCACCAACAGTTGTCTCTCTCTAATGAGAAAGCAGCCCTTTGGTCCTCTGGGACAAGGGCAACTTTATTTTGCGCAACCATAGAAGATGTAATCCTATTCTTAGCTCTGTCTATAAGAGATGGAATGGTTAAATAGCAGTCTTCTGACTGACCATGTAACTGTGTGTCCTGGATATAAGCATACATAGTGCATGAGTTAAGACTGCACATGCATAGAACATAGAACATTACATAGGACAGTACAGGCCCTTCAGCCCTGGATGTTGCGCCAACCTGTGAAACCAATCTGAAGCATCTAACCTACACTATTCCATTTTCATCCACGTCAATCCAATGACCATTTAAATGCCCTGAACGTTGGCGAGACTGCTACTGTTGCAGTCACCTCTTGAACTTCTTCTCTCTAACAAAAATAGTCTCAAGTCTCACAGCCTTCCTTTGTAGACCTTCCCTCCACACTAGGCAACATCCTAGTAAATCTCCTTTGAACCCTTTCCAAAGTTTCCACATCCTTCCTATAACGTGGTGACTAGAACTGCTCGCAGTTCTATATATGTGTGTCCAAGTGCAGCCGCACCAGAGTTTTGGACAGCTGCAGCATGACTCAAAAACTCAATCGCTCTACTCATAAAAGTTAACACACCATATGCCTTTTTAACAAACTTATCAAACTGCGTGGCAACTTTCAGGGATCAATATACATGGACACTGAGATCTCTCTACTCATCTGCACGACCAAGAATCTTACCATTAGTCTGTAACAGGAATTACTCTGCATTCCTGTTACTCCTTCCAAAGTAAATCACCTCACACTTTTCCGCATTAAACTCCATTTGCCACCTCTCAGCCAGCTCTACAACTTATCTATGTCCCTCTGTAACCTGCAACATTCTTCGTCACTATATCCACAACTGTACCGACCTTAATGTCATCCACAAATTTACTAACCCATCCTTCTATGCCCTCATCCAGGTCATTTATAAAAATGACAAACAGCAGAGGACCCAAAACAGATCATTGTAGTACACCATTAGTTACTGAACTCCAGAATGAACATTTCCCATCTATTACCACCCTCTGTTTTCTTTCAGCTAGCCAATTTCTGATTTAAACCGTTAAATCACCCTTAATCCCCATGCCTCTGTATTTTGTGCAATAGCCTACCATGGAGAACCTTAGCAAATGTCTTACTAAAATCCATATATACCACATCAACCATTTTACCTTTATCTACCTGTTTGGTCACCTTCTCAAAAAACCCAATAAGGTGTGTGAGACATGACCTACCCTTCACAAAACTGTGTTGACTATCCCGAATCAACTTATTCATTTCTAGATGATTATAAATCCTATCTCTTATAATCTTTTCCAACACGTTACCGACAACCAAATTAAGGCTCTCTATAATTACCAGGATTGTCGCTACTCCCCTTCTTGAACAAGGGAATAACATTTTCTATTCTCCAGTCTTCTGGTACAATTCCTGTGGACAATGGCGACATAACGATCAAAGGCAAAGACTCGACAATCTCCTCCCTGGCTTCCCAGAAAATCCTAGGATAAATCCCATCTGACACAGGGGACTTATCCATTTTCACATTTTCTAGAATTGCTAACACGTCCTCCTTGTGAAACTAAATCCCATCTAGTCTAGTAGCCTGTATCTAAGTATTCTCCTTGACAACATTGTCTTTTTCTAATGTGAATACTGAGGAAAAATATTCATTTAGCAGTTCTTCATCTCCTCTGACTCCACGCACAACTTCCCATTGCTGTCCCTGATTGGCCCTAACCTTATTCCAATTATTCTTTTATTCCTGATATACCTTGAGAGAGCATTAGGGTTTTCCATGATCCTATCTGCCAACGACTTCTCATGTCCCCTCCTGGCTCTTCTTAGCTCTCTCTTTAGGTCTTTCATGGTTAACTTGTAACTCTCAAGCACCCTAACTGAGCCTTCATGTCTCATCCTAACATAAGCCTTCTTCTTCCCCTTGACAAGAGATTCAATTTCTTTAGTAAGCCATGGCTCCCTCGCTCAAAACTTCCACCCTGCCTGACAGGTACATACTTATCAAGAACACGCAGTAGCTGTTCCTTGAATGAGCTCTACATTTCAATTGTGCCCATTCCCTGCAGTTTCCTTCCCCATTCTATGCATCCTAAATATTGCCTAATTGCATCATAATTGCTTCTCCCTCAGCTATAACGCTTGCCCTGAGGTATATACCTATCCCTTTCCATTGTTAAAGTAAACATAACCGAATTGTGTTACTATCACCAAGTGCTCACCTACCTCCAAATCTAACACCTGGCCGGGTTGATTACCCAGTACCGAATCTAATATGACCGTGCCCCTTGTTGGCCTGCCTACGTATTCTGTCAGGAAACCCTCCTGCACATATTGGACAAAAAACTGGCCCATCTAATGTACTTGAACTATAGCATTCCCAGTCAATATTTGGAAAGTTAAAGTCCTCCATAACAACTGCCCTGTTACACTTGCTTCTATCGAGAATCATCTTTGCTATCCTTTCTTCTACATCTCTGGAACTATTTGGAGGCCTATAGAAAACTCCCAACAGGGTGACCTCTCCTTTCCTGTTTCTAACCTCAAGCCATACTACCTCAGTAAACGAGTCCTCAAACATCCTTTCTGCAACGGTAATACTGTACTTGACTAATAATGCCAAACCTCTTCCCTACCCCCCACCCCTATCTTACCAACTTCTCTGTTCTTGTTGAAATATCTAAATCCTGGAACCTGAAACAGCTATTTATGTCCCTGTTCTCCCCATGACTCTGAAATGGCCATAACATCAAAATCCCAGGTACTAACCCATGCTGCAAGCTCACCCACCTTATTCCAGATGCTCCTGGCATTGAAGTAGACACACTTCAAACCAACTTCTTGCTTGCTGGTGCCCTCTTGCGACCTTATTTCTGACCTCACTGTTCTCAATCTCCTGCATACTTGACCTACAATTTAGGTTCCCATCCCCCTGCTGAATTTGTTTAAACCCAAATGAAGAGCATTAGGAAATCTCCGCCTCCCCACCCCAGGATATTGGTACCCCTCTGGTTCAGGTGAAGACCATCCTGTTTGTAGAGGTCTCACCTACCCCAGAATTAGCCCCAATTATCCAGGAATCCAAAACCCTCCCTCCTGCACCATTCCTGTAGCCACGTGTTCAACTCCTCTTTCTCCATATTCCTCCCCTCGCTAGCACGTGGATACCTTTCCTTCTCCTGTGCTAGGAATGCTGAAAGGAATTTTCACTCTGCCAGTATTGGTTGCTGCAAATAAAATAGCAGCTGTAAGTGAGGCAGCTGTAAGAAATAATTTTAGAATTAAATGTTTTGCAGCCTGCATTGAATCAAGAAAAGTGGAAGCTGAGCCGCAGAAACAAAGATGAGGAAGGCGGGAAGAACGATTTCAAGGAGCATTTTAATGAATAGTTAATTTGTTAATAACTCATGGTAAGTTGGAGGGCATCATGAGGTGAATTCCAGAGCATGAGGTCTAGGCAGCGGAAAGCATAGCTCACAATGATCGAGTACCAAAATTAGTGACATACAAGATACCAGATTCAAAGGAACATAGAGTTCGAGCTGAAGATGTTTGGGGATGGGGTTCTTCTATTTTCAGTTTCATTCTGAAGTTTGTTACCTTGAACTTAAATTTGTGAACATACTATTACTTTTATTCAGCAAATATGTTGATAGTCACAAATAGATGTGCTGTTGCAACATGAATTTACAAAAATCCACATAGGATATTGATTATTAGTTATGAATGGTACATTTTAAAATAAAATGAAGTCAGGCAAGTACATATTTCACCAAAAAAAGCCAAAATTAATTCTTATGAACTGTTTTACTGAGTATAAATACTTTCAGCGTTGCCTTCTTCCTACATTTATTACTTTTCAACATAATCTCTCTTTACAATGTTGTAACTCTTGCTGACAAAGGCTCTCTTTATTCAAACACATCTGGAATTTATTATTTTTGGAATGCTTTTGAAATTTGTTTTATAGTTTCCACATCTAAAATATTTTCAAGTTAACGCTAATACTTGGGGTTTGGGTTGATCCTGAAATTAACTGAGGAAATCAATAAAAATTGGTGAGCAGCGATTTATTAATTCTTGTTTACATTATCCTGTGCCCTTATTGTATTTGATATGTTTTGTTGATTCATAAGGCAGACAGTTAATTATACTTGACATGATGATAGAAGGAATATTGAGAATGAGTAAATGAACCTTAATGTCTACAATCAATTGAAGTGATTAGTTATTCCAACCAGGATACCTGTCATCAATCTTTTTCTATACTGCTATTGGTATCGTTAAGAAATCTATCACCAAGCTTTCTTCATTTTATTTCTCACTCCTGAGGCTTTGGCTCTTGCTGCTAACAGTTCCACGGTGGGACCCAGCTCCAGCTCAGTTTACAGTTTAAGTCTAGACAGTGAGTACTGCAATGGAGCATGAGATAATTACTCAGAACTTTTTCATTGCTTTCCTATTCAAAAATACCACACTAATGAGGCCAAGTTTTATTTGGCTTTTAGTACCATTGTAGACGTGTGCAGTAGAGAGGAAAATTAGATTTCCTGTAGCATCAATATCAACTGGGACAGGTGGAAACAAGGATCCATCCTGTTTAAGTTCTAAGATTCCATTTAAATTATAAGGAGAAAAGGCATCTGGAATTTATGAAAAGGGGAGCTATAGCTTCTATTTCTGTCAAGTTTTATTTTTCAATTTAGTCTGTAAGATTGGAAATAAGGCAAATATGTCCTACCAAGTCTCACTCCTCTTATGAATTTACATATTAGAATTAGGAGCTGGAGTAGGTCATTTGAGCCTGTTCCATTACTCAATAAACTCATGACTGATCTGGTTACACCACATTCCCATCTACCCCTAGTAATCTTTCAACTCCTTGCCTACGAAGACTTTATCGCGCTCTGCCGTAAAGTATTCATGGATTCTGCTTTCACAGCAACAGGAAGAGATTTTCAAAGACTAATAACTCTCTGAGAGTAGAAGATTTTACTAATCTCTATCTTACATATGTAAGCCTTATTCTGAAACAGTGACTCCTAGTGTTGTATTTCCCATAGGAGAAATCATATTTCCCACCTCCACTTAGTCAAGACTCCCAGGAGCTTGTATTTTTCAACTAAATTACTTCTTACACTTCTAAACTTCTGTAGATACCAACTTAACCTATCCAACCTTTCTTCATGAGACAACCTATCCATTCCAAAGTCGAACTGGTTAGAGTTGGTTTTGTCTGTGATATGAATAGTGAGGCCACATGAGCTGGATATCCAAGAAGATGGCTATCACTGTCGGTGGGAGCGGCATGTTCCAGTTTACTCCAAGTTGCCATGGCATCACATATTTTTACATGCGCATTATAGTATGGAACTATGGGCAATGATGACAGTGGCTCTGATGGTCTTTACATTACATGGCCAAGAATGTTCTCCAAGCTTACCCCATACCATTGATGGAAGGATTTGTAGATTGATATTCAACTTGCTTGACTGCATTGTGAATGCACCTACTGTGCAAGACTTCCCCGTTAATGTGGATAAGATGGTTTATTGCAAGAAAGACATTAAAGAAGGAGAGACCACAGTAGCTGTTTAAAGAGCTTGAAGAATGGGAAGAGGGAATAGGCTGGATTCCTTGAGGAGAAATGGGATGGAAGTAGGAGGATGATTGAGAAGAACAAGTATAATACACAGACCATGCCAGGAAGAAACAAAAACTAACTTCTCACTCAGCAGAAGTGTCATGAAGGGACAGAAAATACAAATGTTCAATCCCATCGAAATTACTGCCAATAAATCTTCCAAACCAACCCTAGTTCTACAAAGGATCCTCACAAGGTCTTTGCGAAATAAAACCTTGGACCTCTCTTATTGTCTTCTTAGCCTTAGCACAATCAGTGAGGGCATAACCCAGTAATGGTATAACATTCAGTCCTTGCTGTAATTGGAATCCAGTTTTTGACATGCTTTTGCTAATTTGCAACACAGGAAAAATAAACCAAACAGAAAATTCTGGAGAAACACAAGTCTGGCAGCATCTGTGAGGAAAGAATCAGGGATAACACTTCAAGTCTAAAGACCCTTCTTCTGACGATTGTTCCAATGGTTAGTCGTGGAAGGGGTGGGGGAGTAGAAGAGAAGATTAGGTCTATGGCAATAGGGGCATTCATGATTGAAGAGTGAAAAGCGGAAACATGTGTTGAGGTGGAAACAAGGATGGTGAAGGGGGAAATCAAGATAAAAGGTAGGTGATGGGAGGGCATGGAAGGCTACAGAAAGGGATGCTAATTTTCTGTGACCATCACCATAGCTGTTGTTTGGGCCACAGTGGACATTATTAAAGTGTCATGTCGGATTTCAGTGGATAAAGGGAAAAGTTGGAGGCAGAGTTCTATACGGTAGGTTTCCACATGGAGGGAACAGGTGGAAATGGGCCATGCGGGAAGTGTAAGGTAAGAGGTTACATGGAAGCCTCAGCAAGGAACAACATGCTGACCAGGCCAAGCCCAGTGAGGAGGGTGTCCACAACAAGCTGCATTCCCTGCTATCACTTGCTGTTTCCAAGCAATCTGCATGAATCAAATATGTTGGGTAACGTCCAAGGTGGGCGGAGTCAGTGTCAGTCTGATGGCAAAAACACAGGCTCCTGTTCTGTTCCATGGGAGAACATTGAAGAGGCAAAGGGATCAGTCATGCAGTTGCAAAATGCAACTCCATATCATTGTAATTATATTTTGAGCAAATGAAGTGAAATATATGAGGTGTAAAAGGGTTTGGCAATATTACTGGTCATTACAAATGGCACAATGAGATCTCAATGAAGCAGATATTATCACCATTGATTTTAAAAGAGGCAAATACCAGTCGCAGCCAAATCAATACTTGTGAGATTTCCAAGGCCAATTCCTTTTACAGCTGCACTGCGAGGATAATGATAGACACTCCTGCATGTAACAATACCTTCCATGGTTAATGTGTGGTTAGAATGGGGAGGGTTCGGAGCACATGAAACAATCCTATGACTTTGTCTTGTGCTGCTCACTCAGTCAGTGCAGCGCCTCTACTAAAAAAGACTGCTATCCTAAAGAGTCATGAGAACTCAATACATGGTCCTCAACAGGTCACAGCCTGTGTCCAAAATTTCCAATTTACCTGACTGACAAATGCAGATAACAAAAACACATATCTGTCCTCTGTACTTAAGGGAATAACAATCTATGATTAGCAAAGTTTTCTTTAACCAATAGCAATAAGAAAATATGAATTGCTAACGTGTATCACAACATATTGAACTCTATCCCTTCTTAAATTTCCTTCCTTTCACAGACACCTAGCAAGACAGACAAGACATGAATATTAAGCCCAGAAAAAGAAAACAAAATGATCAGGAAAGCACAGTTTGCTACATGGTCTTCGATGAGATGCTTTCTTGCTGTTCTATTCAATTCCTTATAGTTATTTGCTGCTGATATGAAGTTGTTTGTACACCAATGTCAATTCATTCACGGGTTGAGAATTCATCCTTTCACTGTCTTTCCAGAAATTTTATTCCTCCTTCAACAAGAGATTTGCAGAGAAAATGAGTGGAAGACAGGAGAAAGAGAAATTTCGCAGGGTGGGTGTTTCTCTGCTACACTGACTCTACATAAGCCATGGTCAAGGAAACTAAAAAATATTTGGTCTTCATAAGTTACATAGAGGCTTCACTTGAAGCATTGTGTACAGTTTTGGTTGCTTATTAAAGTATGATATAATTGCTATATAGGCATTTCAATGCAGGTTTCCCAAATCAATCCCTGGGAACGTAGGATTGATTTCTGTGGAGAGATTGAGGAGACTGGGTCTGTATTCTCCAGAGTTTTGTGGAATGAAAGGTGATTACACTGAAACTTCCAAAATTTGTCCAGCGCATGACAGGATGGGTATAGATAGAATGCTTCCTCTGACTGGTGACTCCAGAAACAGGTGACAAAATCTCTGGATAAGATGCAGGCCATTTAAAATTTCTTCATTCAGAGTGTAGGGGATCTATGGAAATTTTTGCTGAAAGGGGCTTGGATGTTTAGTCATTGAGCAGTTCAAGACAAGTTTCTGCAGTTTTCTGAAGGCTAATGACATCAACGGAGATGCAAGTAGTGTGGACCAATTCACCTAACCTGCACATCTTTGGACTGTGGGAGGAAACCCATGCAGACACAGTGAGAATATGCAAATTCCACACGGACAGTTGCCCGAGGCGGGAATTGAACCTGGGTCCCTGGCACTGTAAGGCAGCAGTGCTAACCACTGAGCCACCATGCCACCCCTCTTATGATCATTTGGTCACTTAACTTTTTACATCGACATGCAGTTGGTCTGCATTGAGGGTGCCCACCATCATGTTGAGAGACCGCCCATTGAACCCTCCCAATAAGCTAGTGGGGGAGGGAAGCATCTTTTCGGGTACTCTATGGCTCACTGGACATTCCAGTAGCAATGGCTGACTCTGGCCATCTGTCCTTCAAAACTAACCTCTCACCCAAATACTGATGCTACTCTACTTAGCTGTTTTCAGGGGCACTGGGACATTGAGGCCCACTCATTCTGTGCTGAGTGTCAGCAATGACAACTGCTATTGCTGTTGCTGAACTGCTAACCGTAAAGGACTGGCAATCATATAGGATGGGTCACTGTATTAATTGGCCACCACTGGGAATATGCTTCTTCAGAGAAGTGAGTAAGTGTAGTCAAGTTAACTGTGGGAGTCAGTGGATTTGTCATGAGTATTGGTGGACAGTAGATAACCAGAAATGGAAACAGAGAAGTCAAGGAAAAGAATGGAAGAGTCAGGGATCGGCTAGGTGAAGATGAGTGAAGGATAGAAATTGGAAGCATAATTGTTGGGCTTTACCAATTCTTTACATATACCTGATTAGAAGAAATGATTCTGTCATATGAAAAGTGCATTTTGTCACTTCAAAGGTTTGGTAAAATGAATGGAAAGTTTTTGAAACTCATTAGCAGCTTTCTGTTGTACAAGTAGTTATCCCATTGGATGGACTAACATTTACCTAATATTTTACCCTCCCCACTTTTGTTTGTGTTGCAAATTGTCTGCCTGCTATCCTTTTCTGATTCTGATGCTCTTCGCACTGCTGCATATTTCCATAAGAATACCATAAGGTATAAGGAGCAGAATTGGGTCATTCAGTCCATTGAATCTGCTCGACTATTCAATCGTGGCTAACATCTTTCTTGACCCCTTTCTGCTGCCTTCTCTCCATAACCCTTAATTTGCTCACATATCAAGAAACTATCTCTGTCTTAAATACACTCAATGACATGACCTAGACAGCCCTCTGTGGCAGAATTCCACAGATTAACCTCTCTCTGGCTGAAGAAATCCCTCCTCATCTCAGTTCTAAAAGGTTATCTCTTCAGTCTGACAATGTGGCCTCGAGTCCCAGTCTCTCCTATTAGTGGAAGGATTTTCTCTGTGTCCACTCTATCCAGACCTCTCAGTATTCTGTAAACTTCAATCAGATCCCTTGTCATCCTTTTAAACTCCATAGAATACAAACACAGTGTTGTTAACCACTCCACATATGTCAACACTTCATCCCTAGGATTATTCTTGTAAACCTGCTCTCAACTCCCTCCAAGACCAGCACTTTCTTCCTTAGATATAGGACTCAAAACTGCTCACAATATTCCAAATGCAGTGAGACCAGAGTTTTAAACAGCCTCAGCAGTATATCTCTGCTTTTGTATTATTGCCCTGTCAAAATTAATGCTAAGTGAATGCAAAGTCTGCCTTCCTAACTGCTAACTGAACCGACATGTTAACCTTGATAGAATTCTGTACTAGGACTTCCATATCCCTTTGTGCTTTACATTTCCACAACCTTTCTTGGGTTAGAAAATCGCTAACTCCTCTATTCTTCCCACAAAAGTGCATGACCTCACACTTTCCCATATAATATTCCATGTGTCACTTCTCTGCCCATTATCCTAGCCTGTCCAAGTCCTTTTGTAACCTCAACACTACTTGTCCCTCCACCTATTTTTGTGCCACCTGCAAACCTGGCAATAATGCCCTCAGTTCCTTTGTCTAGAACTTTAATATAGAACATGAATAGTTCTGGAATGCCACAAGTTACCAGCTGCCATCCTGAAAAAGACCGCTTTATACCCACTCTCTGCCAGTTGGCCAATCCTCTATTCATGCCAGTACAATGGGCTTTTATCCTATTTAGCAGTTAACCATGAGGCACCTTGTCAAAGGCCTTCTTGAAATCCAAATAGACTATGTTTACTGGTTCTCCTAACTTGCTTGTTCCATCTTCAAAAGACCCTAACAGATTTGTCAGGCATGACTTCCCCTTGACAAAGCTGTGGTGACTCAGCCCAATTTTACCATACGCTTCCAAGTACTCTGCATCTCATCCTTAACAATGGACGCTAAAATCTTACCAACAACCGAGGTCAGACTAATCGGCCAATAATCTTCTGTCTTCTGCCTCCCTCCCTTCTTAAACAGAGGTGTTATATTAAACATTTTCCAGTCCTCTGGCACCCTCTTTGACTTCAGTGATTCTTGCAAGATCACCATCTATACTTCCACAATCTCCTCAGCCATCTCTTTCAGAACTCTGGGGTGTAGTCCACCTGTGCTGGGTGATTTATCCACCTTCAAACCTTTCAGCTTCCTCAGCACCTTCTCCTTAGTGATGGACGCTATACTCACCTCTCCCCCCACCGACTCTCTTGAATTTCTGGTATGCTGCTGGTGTCCTCCACCATAAAGACTGACGCAAAGTACTTGTTTAGTTCCTGTGCCATTTATTTGTTCTCTATTACTATTTCTCCAGCTTTATTTTCAGTAGTCCAATGTCGACTCTTGGCATCTCTCTTACCTTTTAGATATCTAAAAATAACACTTTATTTTATTAGCGAGTTTACCCTCATATTTTATCTTTACCCCACTTGTAGCTTTTCTCAGTTATCCTCTACTACCTCTTAAAGGCTTCCCAGTCCTCTGGATTCCCACTAATTTTGGCGGCATTGTATGCTTTATCTTTTGCTTTTAAGCTGTCCCTGACTTCCCTGGTCAGCAATGCTGTCTCGTCCTTCCCATATAATGTTTCTTCTTACTTGTGATGAATTTCTGCTGTGCCTCTGGAATTACCCTCAGAATCTCATGCCTTTGCTGCTCCACATCTTATTTCTAATAGGTTTTATTTTATTTCAGATATCTAGAAATTGTAGATTTTTACTTTTAACTGTTAGGTGTGTAAGTGAGTCCAATAAAATAATATTACTGCAGTTGGCATGCTCCACAACATATTTAAATAAAAGAAAACCAAATCTGTTTGTCAAGTACCTTCTCATCAGGGAACAAAACAACATCTGGGTCCCATGCATATTTGTAAAATGAATTAAGTAATGTGAATGATTAAAATATAAAAACAGAAAATTTCATTACCATCACAGAAGAGAAAGGATCGGGTTATTACTTTTCTGTTACAGGTCAATAATCTGTTGTACAACCAATATGTATAGTTAATTTTCACATTTTAATACTCAATTCTGTTTTTACATTTTGCATCTGAAAGACCATTAGCGCATAAGAACTAAATGCAATAGTTAGCAGTTCTGCCCCTCAAGTCTGCTCTACCATTTGAGACAATCATGGCTGATCACATCTCAACATCAACTCTATTTTCCTGTCTGCTGTCTATAACCCCTCAAACCATTGCTAATTAAAAGTCTATTTCCTCCTTATGTCCGACCATCAATTTCATTCTGGGGTAATAAATTTAATAGATTCACAGTCCTTTGAGAGAAGTGATTTCTCGTCATCTCTATTTTAAATCAGCTACTCCTTATCATAAATCTACAACCTCTCAATCCAGATTGCCCCACATGTGAAAACATTCTTTCTACATCTGCTTTGTCAATCCCCTTTAGCATCTTATGTATCTCAATTAGCTCTCCTCTTGTTCTTCTAAAGGCCAGCAAGTATAAGCCTAAATTGCTCACTCTGCCCTCAGACGCCAAACCCCTCAGCCCTGGAATCTATCTAGTGAACTTCCTCTGAGCTGCCTCCATTGATTAGGGTTGATTTAAGAAAAAAAAAACTTTGTGGAATATTGGCCTTTACTTCAAGAAGGATGTAACATAAAATCAGGATATTGGTAAGACCACACCTGGAGTAATGTGTATGGTCCTGATCTCCTTATTTAAGAGGATATACTTGCAGTGAAGGCAGTTCAGAAAAGGTTCATTTGACTATTTCCTGGAATAAAGTGATTGTCTTATAAGGAATAATTGAGTAGTTCGGACTAACTTGTTGGAGTGTAAAAGAATGAAAAGTGTTCTTCTTGGAACATTTGAAATTCTGAGGGACTTGACAAGGTGGAAACTGGGAGAATGTTTCTCCTTCTTTTAGAATTATGGCGCACAATTTCAAACTCTCCCATTTAAAATGGAGTTGAGGAGCTTCAACCAGATCAGCCATGATCTGGAACAGGCTCAAGGACCCAAGTGACCTACTCTTGCTCCTACTTTTGATGTTCCTATATTTTCCTAATAAATTCAAACTGGTCACAATTTATGAAGAAATATAAGCTTGGAAATTTGGCGGCTCAGTACTGGTTTTTTAGCCGTTTTGAACCTAACTCTCTAATATGGTGGGTCAGCAATGCATGTTCATTGATTAATGCAAAAAGTTTGAATTCAAGGTCCATGTCAATAAAAGATATTGCACTGATAAGTGGCCTAACAACAATATGAGATTAACTGGATCATTCTAAATTCAGCTCATGCCATAGAATTTGGGAGTCTCCTACTTCTCTTTTTTCCCTCTCTAACTTGAGTTGGGGAGGGACTATTATGTGCTCAGCATTTCAAGGGAATTTACATGTTACTACATGATTGTAGAGAACATTGGGGAGAAAGATTTAGCATAACGTTTTGATACCTACTAAATTTGGAAACAACAATTATGAAGGAAACAGCATAGCTGATAAGGTGATGTTAGGAATCTAAAGTGTTGAGTATCATGATCAGAGATCATTATTCCAGGTTTCTAGGACATAATGAATTTTAAATTTCAACACATGTTTTTGTTTTAAAAGAGCACTGATACGGCCAAAATAACTATGGATATAAATTCAATGGCTCCCTGGAGGAGAACACTGGAATGCCACACCTGCTGATATCAAAGGAGCATTAGAAGGAAAAAAAGTGCATTAAAAACTGCACTGTAATCTCTTGGGAGTTATCTTAGACTGTGAACATGATAGAAAACTAAAGAAACAGCAGTCTGGTCAAGAGGCATATTCAAGTCTTTCCCTTTCAAGAGTAAACAACAACTGGAGCATAACATGGCATCAAGCTTGTCTAGATCAGAGCAATGCCTAAACTGTCGAAGTAATATGCTTGGCATATGACAAGATATTATGTCAATATATACCAATCGATTAATTCATTCAATGCATTTACAATCCGGTAGAGAATTTTTGTGGGTTTGAAATTGTTCTTCCATCAATTCCACCATGATTTAAAGGTTGGACTGGGGCAGACAAAGTTAAAAGGTCTTTAATCTGTAATCCAACCTGGAGTCAGACATACACATACTTTCCCTCTCCTTGCACTCCACCTCCAACACGCAAACACACACATATATATTAGTCTACAGGGTGAATTTGCATTTGCAGACTTTCAAAAATCACACAATCTGTGGGCAGTCTGCCAATGTGACATTTTATAAATTCCTACTTTGTAAGTAGAATCAGTCTGACTCCAGGTTAGGATGCAGACAGTCTGTTACCTCACACCTTTACTGCATTGGCTGAGCTGAAATGTCACCTTTTTTTTTATATACACTGATAAAACCTTAAGTTTTCTCAGGGCAGTGACTTGAAAGAAATTCTGCGATTTATGTATTAATCAATCAAAACCTGCATCCCTATTCTAAGTGATTAAAGACTTAACAGCTATCTAGGTTTATCTAATACATCACATCAGTTGTGTGGCACTTTGATCTTTTACTTATAAATTCTGTGTCCTACGCACCTGCCCACTAGCTATCTGATGAAAGAGCTGTGCTCCAAAAGCTTGTAGTTTTAAATAAACCTGGTTTTGTGTGATTTTAACTTTTTCAATTCCATCAACATTCTTTTGATAAGCACAATGTAAATTGGTGGCTGAGATAAACACATAAATTCAGGGGAAGCAGCACATTAGGGAAAACTAGTAAGTCCATGAGACTGAAAGGAATATAATTAAATGATAATAGGATGAAATGAAATAAGTTAAGAGTAAGCTTGAGTGAAGCACAAACACTGACCTCGACCCATTGGGTTGAATGATTACCTCTGTGCAATAAATTTAATTGAATTCTGTGGATTCCCAGGCATTAATATGCAAATTTGAATGCCGAGATATATCATTGAAATTGATGTAAATCTCAAGCATGAGAAGTAAGTAATTAATTACTTTATACATGCATCTATCATATTGTTCTGATCTTATTTGTGAAAATATTTAATTCATAATTTACATATTTTGTAGTACAGCTTTCAGAATTTGGAATTAAGTTTTAAATGGAGTATTCATTTGAGAAACTGTTGTGAGGTCTTTGTGGAGGATAGTGGGATTCTTTAGCCAAAAACTAATGGAAGTATCCATATGCAATTGGCATGTCATGGAATGGGCTGTACAAAGGGCTGTACAATATTTTCCTGGGTTTTGCCTGGGTAAGGAAAATCTTCAGGATTAGTGAAAATGGAATTGAATGCATAAGTATCTATAGGCTATAGTGTTAGGTGAGGAGTATTTGCTTTATAAAAATTTCCTTTCGCCATACAAAAATGTTTATTTTAATAAACATGAAATATTGTGATATAGCTGTGTTGGTTGGTGGCTGGTTTAGAGATTCTTTCTCTAAACATCTCTGTCCCGAACAAGATTGGAAGAGTACTTTTATCATTCCCAGTGATCCTTTATATTGTCTTGTATTTTTTTAAATGACACTTATTGGATGCACAATAGCAACTGATCACAGAATATGTTTCTCAGAAACATCCAGTGGATAAAAGCCAACGCATCATATTCCTGAGATAAGATTAGAGTAGTGCTGGAAAAGCACAGCAGGTCAGGGAGCATCCGAGGAGCAGGAAAATCAACATTTCAGGCAGGAGCCCTTCATCAGGAATTCTGATCAGGACTCCTGATGAAGGGCTCCTACCCGAAACATCGATTTTCCTGCTCCTCGGATGCTGCCTGACCTGCTGTGCTTTTCCAGTATCACTCTAATCTTGACTCTGCATTTGCAGTCCTCGTTTTTGCCATATTCCTGAGATATCAGATCCTTGCAGCATTTATACTTTCTTGTCAAACCCACACAAAGGATGTGCAGATGTTGGATTATTGCAGTCAGATTTGATTTGAAAGAAAATAATTGAAACTCATTATGTCGAAGAAGGTGCTAATGCCCCTCATAGGTATCTCCGACAATGCACAATGGATTTGATCAAATGCATTAAAGCCACCTCATTAGCAAAAAGATTCATTCAGGAAACCTCCTTTTATGACTGAAACTTTATTTTTCACAGTAGGTTAATCTTAGAGCCCGGAACTGTTTCCTCAGTTTACATTGATAAAGCATCTTCAGGTTCAAGCTCTTCTAGGTTTAGACTGCTTCAGGCTCAGCTAAATGTCCACCTTCAGTCTTGACTTTTCTCAAAACCTAATTTCCAGAAATAATCCATGTTAAGTAAACTAAGTCCTAATCCAAAAGAATTACACCATCTAATTATTCCACTGTATCTGAGCTCATATGAGAAAGGAATCCTGGATGTTGACTTTGTGACTTGGTGTTAGTTAATTATTCATCGTTGTAACTTATTTTTCTTTTTTATTCTTTCTCCTTCTACGCGTGTGTGTGTTGTGAGTTATTTCATTTATTGAATGCTTGAATAAACCTTTTTTTTAAATTATAACCCTAAACAAAGTTTGCTGTGAGCCATTTAAAAATTGGACTTCACAAAGAGAGGAGGAACACACCACAGCCTATTGCAAAAGGGGTAAAAAATTAAACAAGGAGACAAAAAATCATCTCTGTTATGAATGGAAGAGGAGGACTATTAAAAAAAATAATTTTCTACTCTCACTTGTCTATGGTATAAGTCATAAGTAGGTGGCTATATGTTTATCACTTATCTGCTTCCCAATAGACTTTATTGGAGGAATTTTCGTTATAAGGCTCTATAATTGTGGTTTTAATTTAAACAAGAGATTGTGTGGTACACAACTCAACCTTTGTGCAATTTCATGTCATATTCAAAGAACAGAAGAAAGTTAATGTCTTTTCGTAGGAGGTTATACAAAGAAAATGATCAAATTAAAGATTTAGCAAGTGGAGTTATTGGTAGGTTCTGAATGGTAAATAAATGATGTTGGTTTGAAGTAAACTTAGATGCATCATTTATCTTTTCCCAGAGGTGTTAAGAGACACAAAAAACATACTTGAAACCAGAATGATGTATCAAAAATTCAGTGGAGTGCTCTGTTGCTTTTCCCAGAGGTATCTTAAACACTGGGAGATAATGTCTGCTATTATCTATACGTAGAAGAAGAGATGGTAGGTTTGAATATAAAAAAAAAGCAAAGTAAAAGCTCTTTTTTTTGTCAATAGCACCAGAAATCAATGGCACCATCTCAATCTATTAGTTTTGCTGAAGACAAGGCTGATCTAAATTTCTCCCCCTTTAATATATCTAGATTGAGATTAAGATCAGCCAGCTGTTTGAATCATTGCCTTTCATGTCTGATGACACAGTTTAAATTCCATTCATGATTAAACATTAAAGAAATCAGCAAATCTTTCTCTACCTTTATATATATATATGTATAAAATAGCATATCTGATATGCAAATTAGACACAATGAAGACAAGCATTTAAAAGAATCGTTCTGGATTAGGTACTAAAATCACTTCATTTTAAAGTGCTCCATAGATTTTAAATAAAACCAACCAGGTAATTATTATAGCTCAGACATCAACATGCTCTGAGACAGTGCACTGAAATATCATGGAATATTTATTTATCCAAAATTTCCAGTAGTCTATTTCACTTTATTGAAAACTACAATGAGGGTACATTTATATCCCTCACATTCATTAAGTCATTGAGAAGGATAAATTGTATTGATTTAATTTCAAACCAAAATTTTGTGGAATGGTGCTTGCAGAAGCAAAAAAATTTACCTAACATTTAAGAACCAAACCTGGTTGATAAATAATGTTACAGTAACAAAAGTCAGACCATCATCAACAAAGATTTATTTTTGCACTTTGAAATAAAGTCTGATTATTGTATATTGATATTGGTTGGAATTAATATAATAGGGGCCTAGGAAATGTCATGAATCTCAAGGCAAAGAGTAGCCAACTAATTCCTCTCCTGACTGGTCACATCTGCTTTTACAGCACATATGTTATCAACAAGACCAGGGACCTGTTTGCTAAAATTTAACTGTTCTAATGGCATGGGTGTAAAAATGAATAAGCACCCGAATTATGTCCTTTAATTTATCCACACAATGTTTGACACAGAATCAAGATGTTTTGTTTTTGAATTTCAATTTATTTTTCGAATGGAAATCGAAAAAATTGGAAATGCATGTTCCTACATCAGCTTTTGTCTTTGTCATAGCATATTTGTCAGCATTTTTGCCTCTTTATCACTTATTAAACCATAATAGAATTCATTTTAGATACTTTCACTTTTCTTTAATATAATGTCACAACAATGTAAAAACAAAAAAATGCTGGAAAATTTCAGCAGGTCTGGCACATCTGTGGAGAGAAATCACAGCTAACATTTAGGGTCCAGGGACTCTGCTTCGGAACTGATGCTAGCGAGGAAAAAGTTATTTTTTATACAGAAGATAAGGTGCAAGGAGTAAATGATAGGTGGAGATGGAGCCCAAAGAGAAAGAAAAACAGTTAGACATACAAAGGAATGGATAATGAACAACCTAGGAGAATTAATAGCTGCTAATGGGAACTATTAGTGGCTAACAATAGTGTGGGTGTGTAGGAAACTTTGAGAAGGTGCTCAACCTGTAAAATTGTTGAACTTTAGATTGTGGATTAGTGGTGTTAGAAGAGCACAGCAGTTCAGGCAGCATCCAAGGAGCAGTGAAATCGACGTTTCAGGCAAAAGCCCTTCATCAGGAATAAAGGCAGAGAGCCTGAAGCATGGAGAGATAAGCTAGAGGAGGGTGGGGGTGGGGAGAAAGTAGCATAGAGTACAATAGGTGAGTGGGGGAGGGGATCAAGGTGATAGTCAGGGAGGAGAGGGTGGCAGGTAGGACAAGTCCGGACAAATCATGGGGACAGTGCTGAGCTGGAAGTTTGGAAGTAGG
>NC_057711.1:67161408-67213645 GCF_004010195.1 Chiloscyllium plagiosum
GGGAACGGTCTTTGCGGGAGGCGGAGAGGGGTGGGGAGGGAAATATATCCCTGGTGGTGGGGTCTGTTTGGAGGTGGCGGAAATGTCGGCGGATGATTTGGTTTATGCGGAGGTTGGTAGGGTGGAAGGTGAGCACTAGGGGCGTTCTGTCCTTGTTGCGGTTGGTGGGGTTGGGTCTGAGGGCGGAGGTGCGGGATGTGGATGAGATGCGTTGGAGGGCATCTTTAACCACGTGGGAAGGGAAATTGCGGTCTCTAAAGAAGGAGGCCATCTGGTGTGTTCTGTGTGGAACTGGTCCTCCTGGGAGCAGATACGGCGGAGGT
The DNA here is from genome assembly GCF_004010195.1 of Chiloscyllium plagiosum. Lineage (NCBI taxonomy): Eukaryota > Metazoa > Chordata > Chondrichthyes > Orectolobiformes > Hemiscylliidae > Chiloscyllium > Chiloscyllium plagiosum. Next base: position 67,161,732 of record NC_057711.1, read on the forward strand.
GGAGGAATTGGGAATACGGGATGGCATTTTTGCAAGAGGTAGGGTGGGGAGAGGTGTAATCCAGGTAGCTGTGGGAGTCGGTGGGTTTGTAAAAAATATATCAGTGTCAAGTTGGTCGTCATTAATGGAGATGGCGAGGTCCAGAAAGGGGAGGGAGGTGTCAGAGATGGTCCAGGTAAATAAGTGAAGTGCTGTTCTTCCAGCTCAAGCTGAGTTGTGCTGGAGCACTGCAGCAAACCTGAGGCAGAGATATTGGCCAGGGAACAAGCTGGTATGTTAAAGTGATAGGCAACTGGAAGCCCAGGGTCATTTTTGTGGACAGAATATAAGTGTTCTGCGAAGCGATCACCCAGTCTACATTTCATTTTCCCAATGTAGAGGAGACCACATTGTGTGCATCAAATCTGGTAGACTTGATTGAGTAAAGTGCAGGTAAAGTGTTGCTTCACCTGGAAGATGTGTTTGGGATATTACACACTTCTTCTGGGTTTGTATTTGACAATGGGGCATATAAAATAAAGTGAGTTCTAGCTCACCACCTTCCCATCCACCTGAGTTCACCCACATAATACTGACAGAGTGAGCATATGTAAAAAGTAGTAGGCCTATTGTTAAATGTAAATACGTTACGGATTAATTGAGTTTGTTAAAATGCAGAAGACCAACTCCACGGTAATTTAGCTTGACTGCAGCATTTTATGACTGTGGGGCAGGTTTGTGTGCTTATTGATGCCTTGCCTACTTAACTTCTGTGAGTTCCTGCCCAAGGACAAGTGGATTTTGAATTTCATTATTTAGTTTAATACCTGAAGTTTCCATAGACTGAAGTAGCTTCAAAAAGTGATCAAAATGCTGAATTGAGATGACCTGACATACAGTTCCAATGTGGATTGTTCAAGACAGCCAAACTGAAATTAACATTTTCTCCAAAGGCAATGAAACCAGTCAGCAGGTTCTCTGGAGCAACTCAAGAATACCTTTATCTCCTGTTCTGATTTATGTATCTATAGGAATATTCACAGGTTGGAGATGGAACCTTGTTTACAATTAACAAGTCAAAAACGTAAATATACAAACAAGATTACATTTCAGGAAGTTGCTTTTGGCAATGACATTTGAACATACAAATTTAAAAATCACACAACACCAGGTTATAGTCCAACAGGTTTAATTGGAAGCACAATAGCTTTTGGAGCGCTGCTCCTTCATCAGGTGATTGTGTTGTGTGATCTTTACCTTTGTACACCCCAGTCCAACACCGGCATCTCCAAATCAGAACACACAAAATACAAGTTCGGAGCAATTCTAGGCCATTTGGCCCCTTGAGGAGAAAAGGATTGAAATTAAGACTCTGACATTGAACACAGAATGCAAGTGCACGCTCCTTGCCTCTCAAAAAGAAAAGAACATCCAGTCACACTGGATTCCAAGGAAAAGATCAGAACACTGAAAACTCAAAAGATAACTGAAATATTAGTTTCTAAGACACCAAGTAAACAATCTTCTTATCACCCTCAAGGACAATTCAAGGACTTTAAACCATGTAGTCCTTTATCTTCCTTTACACAGGGTACCAACCTTTTACATTGTCTCTGCGTGTGTGAGTGTTCATAGATTTCAGGCTGTATGCTTGAGTTGCATCTTTCTCATTTCTCTCAGGGCTACAGGTAATAAAATTGCCCTTTCTTTCATTCATACAAACCTTGTTACTGGTTCCTTAATTCTGCAATAGAAATTCGTTGACTACATCTTGACTGGAGAGAGACCTGGTCTTACGTTGAAAAAAACTAAATCTTTGTTTCAGCCAACCAGAGAAGTTGAAAGTGTAATAACAAACAGAATATTTAACTTGCTACAACTTGCTATTCTTAACCAGTGCTATAAACCTGTATTCCTTTTTAATTTATGATGCAACCCTTCTCTTGAACATATTAACCAATTGTGTACTCCTATTACTTTTCTGTTATTGAATATTTGCAGCTTTTTAGTTCATTTGTATTTTTGAATTTAGTTGTGAGAAGCTTGCAGAGTGAGAGATCAGCTGCACAGATGGAAAGGGTTTAGCCTGAACTGAAATATGTGGTAAGTACTTATGTATAATTTTGACATTTTTGCAACTAACTGAAGTGAGTGATGTAGTTACTAGGTTCAGACAATTGATGGGTTAGCTATTAATAAGATATGTGTTCAGACTATTATAGTTTTATATGGAAATGAAGTTGAGTTATGATTGTTTTATATTATTTGAGTTCCTGATTGAGTTCTGGTGATATGACAGTGTGAATATGGGCATGTTATTACATTTGATCATGTGTGTCTTCTGAAATTGACAGCTGTCCAGATTATAACCTTCAGGGCACAAGATGTCTCAATACTTAGAACATAGAACATAGAAAAGTACAGCACAGAACAGGCCCTTTGGCCCATGATGTTGTGCTAAGGTTTAACCCTAATGTAAAATATAGTAACTTAACCTACGCACCCCTCAATGCACTGCTATCCATGTGCATATCCAGCAGTCGCTTAAATGTCCCTAATGACTCTGCTTCCACCACCACAGCTGGCAACCCATTCCATGCATTCACAACTCTCTGCGTAAAGAACTACTTCTGATGTCTCCTTTATACATTCCTCCTAATATCTTCACGCTATGACTCCTCGTACCAGTTAATACTGCCCTGCCGAAAGGTCTCTGGTTATTGACTCTATCTATTCCACTCATTATCTTGTATAACTCAATCAGGTCTCCTCTCTTCCTCCTCCTCTCCAAAGAGAAAAGTCCGAGCTTATTCATCCTTTCATCATAAGGCAAGCCCTCCAGTCCAGGCAGCATCCTGGTAAACCTTCTTTGCACCCTCTCCAAAGCTGCTGTATCTTTCCAATAGTAGGGCGACCAGAACTGGACACAATATTCCAAGTGTGGTCTCACCAGGGACTTGTAGAGCTGTAGCAAAACCTCGTAGCTCTTAAACTCGATCTCCCTGTTAGTGAAAGCCAAAACACCATATGCTTTCTTAACAACCCTATCCACTTGGGTGGCAACTTTGAGGGCTCTACGTACTTGCACACCCAGATCCTTCTGTTCTTCCACACTGCCAAGAATCCTGTCTTTAATCCTATATTCAGCATTTGAATTTGACCTTCCAAAATGCATCACTTTGCATTTATCCAGGTTGAACTCCATCTGCCATTTCTCAGCCCAGCTCTGCATCCTGTCAATGTTGTACTGCAGCCTGCAGTAGCCCTCAATACTATCAACAACACCTCCAACCTTTGTGTCATCTGCAAATTTACTAACCCATCCTCATCCAAGTCATTTATAAAAACTACAAAGAGCAGAGGTCCAAGAACGGACCTCAACACTGATCTCCAGGCAGAATACTTTTCATCTATAACCACTCTCTGCCTTCTGTCAGCCAACCAATTCTGAATCCAGATAGCCAAATCCCTCTGCATCTCATACTTCCTGACTTTATGAATGAGCCTACCATGGGGAACCTTATCAAATGCCTTGCTGAAGTCCATATACACCACATTCACTGCTCGACCTTCATCGACCTATCTTGTCACATCCTCAAAGAACTCAATAAGAGTTGTGAGGCATGACCTGCCCCTCACAAAGCCATGCTAACTGCCTTTAATCGCACTATGCTTTTCCAAGTAATCATAAATCCTATCCCTCAGAATTCTTTCCAAACCTTTGCTGACCACAGACATAAGACTTACTGGTCTGTAATTGCCTGGGATTTCCCTATTACCCTTCTTGAAAAGAGGAACAACATTCGTCTCCTTCCAATCCTCTGGTACGGCTCCCGTGGAGAGTGAGGAGGCAAATATCCTCGCCAGCAGCTTAGCAACCTCCTTTCTTGCTTCCCGGAGCAGCCTAGGATAAATCTGGTCTGGCCCTGGGGACTTATCATCTTAATGTTTTCCAAAATATCTAGCACATCAGCTTCATCAATCTTGATCTGCTCAAGACTGTATCCCAGCTCTTTAAAGTATTCATTCCCAACAAGGTTCCTTTCTTTGGTGAAAACTGAAGCAAGAAACTCATTTAGGGCTTCCCCTATCTGCTCAGACTCCACGCACAGGTTCCCTCTGCTATCCCTGATCGGCCCTACCTTCTCCCTGGTCATTCTCTTGTTCCTCACGTATGAGTAAATGCCTTTGGGTTCTCCCTAATCCTTCTTGCCAAGCCTTTATCGTGCCCCCTCCTGGCTCTCCTCACTCCATTTCTGAGCTCCTTTCTAGTAAGCCTGTAATCCTCTAAAGCTGTGCTAGACCCTTGCTTCCTTCACCTTACGTAAGCTGCTTTCTTCCTTTTGACGAGAAGCTCCTCTGTTCTCGTCATCCAAGGTTCCTTAATCTTACCCCTTCTTACCTGTCTCGGAGGAACAAATTCGTGCATCACTCGCAACAACTGCTCCTTAAATAGTCTCCACATGTCTGCTGTGCCCTTCCTGTGGAACAACTGCTCCCAGTCTGTACTTCCCAACTCTTGTCTGATAGCATCATATTTTCCTTGAGTGCAACTCAATAGATTGGAGTTTCGTGAAACCCATGGGCAGTGCAAGCTTAGTGAAGCTAATTATTTTTAAAAGGCAATAGTCACAGACAATAGTGAAAAGACAAAGACAATTCCAAAACTGTGCTGGAAATTAGATGCATGAGTACAACTTTGAGAGTCCATGGAACATTGTCGCAGGAGAAGAAATTGAAACATCTGGAGGTGAACAGTAATAAGGGACAACCTTTGTTGAAGTAGCAATAGAGGGTGTTCGATTCTGAAGGTAGGTCTTTGAAAGTGAAGTATTGGAATTTCTTGAGATGGAGGCAAAGTTTCAATTTAGTGACCCTCCAAAGTCATTAACGTTTGGGTGGGAGAGATATCAGTAGGAAGCACCTTGACTGAAGCTGCTATTTATTTGATGTGCCCTGACCATATTTTGTCTGTTGACAATACTGACGTCAGTTCTGGATATTAGGCTATGCCTGAAACGTTGATTCTCCTGCTCCTCGGATGCTGCTTGACCTGTTGTGCTTTTCCAGCATCACACCCTTGACTCTGATCTCCCGCATCTGCAGTCCTCACTTTCTCCTATAAGTTAATAGATTGCTTTGCTTTTCTAACTTGTGTGTAGTAATGTTTTTTGTTCGGATCACATGAATTTATTTTCTTAGTAAGATTCTAGGATCTCCAACTCTGTCCCCATGAAACAAAATAATTACTGGTCCTCAACCAGGTTATATTATAAAAGTAGCATTTCATCAGGGTTTGCATCATAAACTGGCAGTCTCGTTTAGACTTGTGGCAATGTGAGAAATGTTTCCAGGTGAACTTGCTTAAACTGAATGTTATTGAGCTTAGAAAGCAATTACAGACCTTCCACACTGTAAGATATGAAGAATTTCAAGTGAACACATTATTGGAATAGATCATTCTTCCACTAGAGAAGGATAGAAAGATATGGAAATGGTTATATTTGGCCATTCTTCTTGAAAGAAAGAGGACTTAGATAAAATGCAGAAAATGCTTGTGTGCAGGGAAAGGTGTTGTTATTGTCTCCTAGCATGCATTGTTACATAATAATAACACAGGCACAGGAGAAGAGAACTGTGAGCACTTCTGTACTGCCTTTGTATCTCTCATCTCTTCCAAACTGCCAGACGCAACTGTGGAACATCTACCAAAAACTTAGGAGAATTTAATCTTATAAAATAAGCAGTTCCAATAACATCCCTGCCTGGCACATCAGACTCTTTTATTTTATCAACTTACTGAATCTTTAACAATGGTATTTTGCAACAGTGAATTTCAGCATATGTCATTCTTATTCTGAAATGTAAATGTACCAGTATTGACAATCCACTCTCTATCGCCTTAACCACTCATTTCTCCAAAATTGCATTTTATTGCACATTGAAGAATTGAGGCAATGTCAGCACAGCCTTAAAGATACATCAAAGGAGTGCCACCTTCATCCAGTCTGATTGATATCAAGCACACGTTTGATGAGTGCATGGATATATTGGATTCAATATCACACGGACTTCTTAAAAGTGTTTGCCACATTGGTCATGCAAACACTATCTCAACATTTTATAAATGGTCACAAATTCATCTCCGTATTCTTGGATAAGTGGCTTAGTTTCAAATACTGAACCACATGTCAAGTTCACCAATAGTACATCCTAGTGTGTATGTGTGCATTCTGGCATCTCTCAGGGAACTAAGATTAGGTCCATTGTGTTTCTTACTGTGATCAGTGAATAAACAGCATATTAGCAGGTCATTTGGCTCAACTAGATGATGCTGGTCATCAATCTCCATTTGAACATCCTCCAGTGATTCTCATCTTTCATTTTTAGCACAACCTTCTATTTTCTCCTCCCTTACAGATATTTTAAATCTACCAGTTTCGACATACCACTAGTGCAAGTGGAACTTGAACCCGGGCCTCCTGGCTCAGGGGCAGGACACTGCGACTGTGCCAGAAGAGCCGACACTTCTTCTTCATATACTTACCTATCCTCTCTTCAGACTACAATATCCTAATAATCTCAGTTCTGTTCCATTTGTTACAACTGTCTGCAGATAAAGGAATTCCTGAAAGCCCTCACTGAATTATTGGTGACTCTCTTGTATTGATGGATGATGCCAACTGCAGAGAAGGTGACAATAGCAGTTATCACTTTATACATGTTGATGACCTGACAGTTACAAATAAAAGTTGCATTCACATTGAATTGTGTATACTTGCTGTTATTGAACAATTTCACAATTGATCTGCAGTGAACAGAATGTGCCTTAACTCTAAACATTGCATAGTTGTCAACAACTGATTCACTCAGAACAAGCTGCCCCTTCCAATTTGTCCCTGAATGGTGTTACTATCTAAAATTAAACTGTTCTGTATATCCAAGTAGATCTGAAATATGAAATACATGGGAGTTCATTTGATGAGCAAGGTAACAGCTGTGTGTATATGCTTCGAATGATGAAATACCATTCCATCTGAACCAAAAATCTCATAATCACTTGCACATCTTTGTCTCACCCTTCTTTGGAATAAGAGACACCTGAGTGGATTAGAACACCATTGCAAGTATTCAGAAAAGAGCTTGCTAAGTCATTCTTGGTCTTGATTATCATATTAGTCAGATACCTTATAAGATTGTGGTCTGGAGATGTCATTCTTTAGTATGATTCCTGCAAAACTCACACTTGTTACTCAAATACAGATCTCCTGGCAGCTACTATCTATAGAACTCAAAACAACTAACTGAATTAAGATGTAAGTTATGAGATTTATAAACTTTCTCATGTCATATCTTATCACCACGATGAACGAACAGTCAAGACTGTTATACCTTGAACCCTGATAATGTAAATCCTCTAATCAGATGATCAGTAGTCTGCTATGATCTTTGAATTTTTGAAAAAACATTTTTACATGTTACTTTCAATGGCTGATTAATTAAAAAAGTTTATAATTGGTGCTTGGTTGTGGCAGATGATTCTTGAATAAATAATCCTTTGAGGAATGAATAAATGAATAAATGAGATGTCAGAAAAAGCTTTTTCATATAGAAACTAATTAGGTGCTGTGGGTCTGAAGCCACATGTCGACCTTACCAGGACGGTAAGGATAGCAGGTTAATTTTTCAAAAGGTCATTACTGAACTAGATAATGTTTTACAGTAAAGAACAATGGCTTCAAAATTTAATTCCAAATTCATCAATTGAATTCAAATTTCAACATCTGCCTTTAGTTTGTTCTGCAAAAGAGAAAGCAGAATATCATTAATTCAATAGCACTCCTTGGGTGATGTGGTTGCCAAGACTGAATAGCAAAAGATGGTTGTAAGACTGGCCTCACTGGCTGGTGTATGAGATTTAACTGAAATGGCTTGATGTTGTGCTGAATCCTTGAGTGCCAGGGTGTGTTGCTGAGTGAGGGATAGGGGTATGGTGCATTGAGTTGCTTGAGGGGTTGGGGATACAGTAGGTTGGTAATTTGGTGTGAAGCTGCATTTACTGACCAGCAGGAGGCCACCAGATCTCTTGTGATACTGATGCTTGATTCTTAGGTTTGGATTTGGGAATTATCTTCTCTAGCAAACTGCTCCTACTCCCTTCTGAGGTTATTTTTCAGATATTCCTGGCTTCTGTGTGTCAGCATGGTGTTCCTTGTCCTGTCCACTTTCACCACTAGGAAAGGCAAGGACCAATGAGGGATAGTCAGCATGGCTTTATGCAAGGGAAATTGTGTCTCATAAATTTGATTGAGTTTTTTGAAGAGGTGACCAAGGAGATAGATGATGGCAATGCAGTGGATGTTGTCTACATGGACTTCAGCAAGGTGTTCGACAAGGTATCACATGCTAGGCTGGTTAACAAGGTTGTTTCACATGGAATCCAGGAAGAGCTAGCCAATTGAATACAAACATGGCCTGATGGTAGGAGATAGAGGGTGGTGGTAGAAGGTTGTTGCTCAGCCTAGAGGCCTGTGAGCCACGATGTGCTGCAAATTTTGGTGCTAAATCCACTGTTGTTCATCGTTTATATAAATGATTTGGATAAGAATGTAGGAAACATGGTTAATAAGCTTGCAGATGATGCCAAAATTGGTGACATAATGGACGGTGATGAAGGTAACCTCAGATTAAAAGGGGATCTTGATCAACAGGACCAATGGCCCAAGAAATGTCAAATGGAGTTTAATGCAGATAAATATGAGTTTATGCATTTTGGTAAGACAAACCAGGGCAGGATTTGCACAGTTAATGGTAGGGTCCTGGGGAGTTGAACAGAGACACCTAAGAGAAAGTGGCATTACAGGTAGTCAGGGTGGTGAAGAAATCATTTAGTATGCATGCCTTCATTTGTCAGAGCACTGAACACAGGGGTTGGGATGTCATGTTGCAACTGTATAAGACATTAGTAAGGCCACATTTGGAATACTGTGTATAATTCGGTAACTCTGCAATAGGAAGTTTGTTATTAAACTGGAAAGGGTGCAAAAAAGATTTTCAAGGATGTTACTGAGAAGTATAAGGAGAAGCTGAATAGACTGAGAAAGTTTTTCCCCAGAGCGTTGGAGACTGATGGATGACCGAATAGAAGTTTATAAAATTATGAAGGACATTGATAAAATGAATAGCAAGGTATTTTCCCAGGCTAGGAGAGTCCCAAACTAGAGGGCATGGGTTTAAGTGAAAGGGGAAAGATTTAAACGAGACTTTTTCACACAGAGGGTGGTGAAAATATGGAACAAGCTACCGGAGGAAGTGGTAGGGGTGGATTAAATTATAACATTTAAAAGACATTTGGACAGGTACAGGGAAGGAACGGTTGTGAGGGATATGGGCCAAACACAGGCAATTGGGAATAGTTCAGTTTAAGACATCTGGTTGGCATGGACAAGTTGGGCTGATTGTCCTGATCTCCCATGGTCCCAAAGAGGGGTGGAATCCAAAACAGTAGGGAGACAAAAGAGATGGTTGAGGACAGTTCAGAGGTTAATGAGAGCAAGTTGCATAGGAAAGGCAGTGATGGTAATATCAGTACGAGACAGTTCAAGCAATTTATTTCAATGCAAGAGGCCTGACACATAAAGTAAATGAAGTCAGGCAGGGATGGGTACATGGGACTGGGATATTATAGCTATTACATAAACATGGTTGAGGGATGGACAGGACTGGCAGTTCAATGTTTTGGGGTACAGATAGTACAGGAATGATAGAAGGCGAGGCAAAACAAGAGGGGGAGATGTGTTTTTTGTTAAGGAAAACATCACAGCAGTACTGAGAGAAGACAGCCTTGAAGGTTTGTTCACTGAATCCATATGGGTAGAACTGAGAAATAAAAAAGGTGCCATCACTTTGATAACATTGTACTATAGGCCCTGTGCCAATAGTCAGCGGGAGATTGAGGAGTAAATATATAAGGAGATCGCAGATAGCTGCAAGAATAATGGGGTTGTAATAGTTGGGGATTTTAATTTGCCTAACATCACCTGCCACTGCCACATTGTTATGGGCTTAGATGGAGAAAAATGTTTTATGTGTGTTCAGGAAGAATTTTTCATGCAATATGTAGATGGCCTTACTAGAGAAGGGGCAAAATGTGACCCCTTCTTGGGAAATAAGGCAAGGCAAGTGACAGAGGTGTTCGTGGGGAAGCATTTTTGGATCAGTGACCATAATTCCATTAGTTTTAAAATAGCTACAGAAAAGGATAGGTCTGGTCCACAAGTTAATGTTCTAAATTGGAGCATGACTAATTTTGATGGTCTTAGACAGCAACTTTCAAAAGTTGATTTGGGGAGGCACTTCACAGGCAAATGGATGTCTAGTAAGTGGGAAGCTTTCAAAAGTGAGTAAATGGAGGTTCATGGTCAGCATGCTCCTGTTTGAGTGAAGGATAGGGCAGGCAGGAGTAGGGAACTCTGGATGACTAGAGTTATTGAGGCCCTGGTCTTGAAAAAGGAGGCAGATGACAGCTGGGTTCAAGTGAATTCCTTGAAGACTATAGAAAGTGTCAGAGTACATTTAAGAGAGAAATCAGGAGGGCTAAAAGGGGACATGCAATAGCTAGGTCAGATAAGGTAAAGGAGAATCCAAAGAGATTCTACAAGTACATGAAGGGCAAACAAGTAATTAGGGAGACAGTAGGAACTCTTAAAGATTAACAATGTCATCTACTGGTGGAACCCCAAGAGATGGGCGAGATCCTAAATGAATATTTGTCATCTTTATTTACCATGGAGAAAGACATGGATGCTAGAGAAATCATGAAAATAAATGACGTCTTAAAGAGTGTGGATATTACAGAAAAGAAGGCGCTGGAAGCCTTAAACTGCATTAAGGTAGATAAATTCACAGGACTTGATGAACTGTATCCCAGTACTTTGCGGGATAGTAGGGAGGAATTTGTGGGACCCCTAGCAGACATATTTGTATCATCGATAGCACAGGTGAAGTGCCTGAAGATTGCTGGGTGGCTAATGTTTTCATTATTTAAGAAAGTCTGCAGGGAAATGCTTAGAAACTGTAGACCAGTGAGCCTGTGGCTAAGTTGTTAGAGGGGATTCTGAGAGACAGAATCTACAAACATTGCGAGAGGAAAAGACTCATTTGGGATAATCAGTATGGCTTTGTGCATGGGAAATCATGTCTCATGAATTTGATTGAGCTTTTTGGAAGGGGTGACAGAGAAAGTAGATGATGACAGTGCAGTAGACATTGTCTACATGGACTTTAGCAATATCTTTGACAAGGTCCCACATGGTAGCTTGTTGAGTAAGGCTAAATCTCACCGGATCCAGGGGGAGCTAGCCAACTGGATACAAAATTGGCTTGATGGTAGAAGACAGAAGATGGTGGTAGAGGGTTGTTTTTCAGACTGGGGGCCAGTGATCAGTGGTGTGCCACAGGGATCAGTGTTGGGTCCACTGTTATTAATAATTTATATAAATGATTTGAATGAGACTTTAGGAGGTATGGTTAGTAAGTCTACAGATAACTCCAAGATTGGTGGTATAGTGGACAGTGAAGAAGGTTATCTGGGAATGCAGTGAGATCTTCGTCAGCTGGGCCAGTAGGCCGAGGAATGGCAGATGGAGTTTAATTTAGAAAGGTGTTGCATTTTGGTAAGGCGTATCATGGCAGGACTTACACAATGATAGGGCACTGAGGAGTGTTATAGAACAAAGAAATCTAGGAGTATAGGTCCATAACTTCTTGAAAGTGGATTCACAGGGAGACAGGGCTGTGAAGAAGGTCTTCAGCATGCTAGCTTTCATTGGACAGAACATTGAGTCTAGGGGTTGGGACATCTTGCTGCAGCTGTATAAGACGTTGTTAATGCTATAGATAGAGTACAGTGTGCAGTTGTGGTCACCCTACTATAGAAAGGATAATATTAAACTAGAAAGAGTGCAGAAAGGATTTGCTATGATGCTACTGGGACTGGAAGGTTTGAGTTATAAAGAGAGGTTGGATAGGCTGGGACTTTTTTCCCTGCCTGGCTTGCTGTGTTCTTCCAGCCTCCTGCTTCTCTACTTTGGATTCCAGCATCTGCAGTTTTTTTGTTTCTAACTTTTTTCCCTGGAGTGTAGGAGACTAGGGATGACCTTTAGAGGTATATAAAATCCTGAGAGGCATAGATAAGGTCGATAGCCAAAAGCTTTTCTCCTTTGTAGGGGAGTCGAAAACTAGAAGGCATAGACTTTAAGGTGAGAGTGGAGAGATACAGAAGAGTCCTAATTGGGTAAATGTTTTCACACAGTGGGTGATAAGTGTCTGGAACAGGCTGCCAGAGGTAATGGTGGAAGTGAGTACAATAGTGTCATTTAAGAAGCATTTAGACAGGTTCATAGATAGGATGGGTATGGAGGGATATGACCAAATGCAGGCGAGTGGGCCTAGTTTAAATTGTGAAAACTGGACCGCATGGCAAGTTGGGCCGAAGGGCCTGTTTCCATGTTGTAGACCTCCACAACTCTATGACTCTATATCCTTCATACCAACCTATGTTTGTTGAACCATTCCCTATGCCACTTAGTGGCCCCACAGCCATCCTCATAGCCTCTTCCACCCTCTACAATGGCCCTTCCAGCCATCCGTCATGGTTACCACCCCATGGCAAATTAGTGCCATCTCTTCCCAACCCATAGTTGCACACATCACCTTTTGCCTTTCATCTACCATACCAATGCACTGAATATCCACTCTACCAACCTTCGCATAAACCAAATCATCCACCGACATTTCCGCCACCTCCAAAAATACCCCACCACCAGGGGTATATTTCCCTCCCCACCCATTTCCGCTTTCCGCAAAGACCGTTCCCACCGTGACTACCTGGTCAGGTCCACGCCCCCCTACAACCCACCCTCCCATCCTGGCACCTTCCCCTGCCACCGCAGGAATTGCAAAACCTGTGCTCACACCTCCATCCATCCATCCAAGGCCCTAAAGGAGCCTTCCACATCCATCAAAGTTTTACCTGCACATCCATCAATATCATTTATGGTATCCGTTGCTCCCGATGCGGTCTCCTCTACATTGGGGAGACTGGGTGCCTCCTAGCAGAGCGCTTTAGGGAACATCCCTGGGACACCCGCACCAATCAACCACACCGCCCTGTGGCCCAACATTTCAACTCCCCCTCCCACTCTGCCGAGGACATGGAGGTCCTGGGCCTCCTTCACCGCCGCTCCCTCACCACCAGACGCCTGGAGGATTGTACTCTATGCTAGTTTCTCCCCACTCCCATCCTCCTCTAGCTTATCTCTCCACCCTTCAGGCTCTCTGCCTTTATTCCTGATGAAGGGCTTTTGCCCGAAACATCGATTTTACTGCTCCTCGGATGCTGCCTGAACTGCTGTGCTCTTCCAGCACCACTAATCCAGAATCTGGTTTCCAGCATCTGCAGTCATTGTTTTTATCTACTGGTACTAGTCCACAGAAGGAAGAAAAAACTCTATTATTTAAAGTTCTGTGATACAGATTATACTGCATGGATAAATTTGAGAATTATTGACATGGTTTACATTTCTTGACAGGTTTGACACATCACTGATGTCTTGACAGTTCCAAGGACTTATGAAACTTGTCAGCATAACCTTCTCGAACAGTTCATGGAAATCTGGCCCAATGTCTTTGGCAAAATCATTTTGGAAAATTCTGTCAAATTTATATTCGGAAAGGAATAATTTATTGGAAATTTACAAAATTATTATAAGTTTTAGGATGCTGAATGTCAAGGACATCTTTCTAGTGTTTGGCAAACCTGCATGGAGAGCTGAGAGACTTAGAAGCAGTGCTAACAGAATGAAAAGGAGAGTTAAAGTTTTTTGCATAATGGATTATTAAAACATGGAATGATTGCTATATAACTCACAAAGATATAAACCTCTTAGTGCAATTTAAAGGATTAATAGCTATTATGAAAATTGTCAGATTGCATCATCAGCGATGCCAAATTGTTGGAATCTGAGAGAGAAGCGTTCTGATAACTTCTTCAACAACTTACATTTTCAATGGTGCAAATAGCCAATAAGCGTTTATTACTTTATAACAGCATGGCTTCGAGCTATTATTTTGTAAAACCGTACAAATCCCTGTCTTGGTATTAATGCCTTTTGAATAATTAGATTGGAAAGGTATTTCAGGAAATGTAAAAATGAATGATGAGTATGAACAATTCTCATTAAAGAGCAGCATTGTTCAAAGAGTGATGGGTCAAATAGCTTTCAGTTATGCTTTAAATGTTACCATCAAGGCCGATGTATATTGATAGAAATGTTGTTGTGAATGGTGGGAGTTAAAGTTTAGCTCAGATATTTCAGTACTAAATAGACCAAGACAGCGTATCCTTTTATTTGCTACTGAGTTTTACATGGACTGAATGGGGTTAATGTAATGCTGTATCATTATCCTTGTCAATCATGCTAGTAGTCAAATCCTGATTGATAAAGGATTAAATTAAAACCTAATTATACTTATATGATGTTGAGTGTTGTGTAATGATGATGGACAGGGCAGGTTGATTTGAAAATCCACTTATATCCACTAAGTTGTAATTATGCACTGCATACAAAACTGGGTGAATCGTCTCAGTAGGTTGGATAATCCTATAACTACATCAGTAATGATGAGGTTGTGCCTTATCATTAATTCTCAGCCTCATTACTTTCCAAAATTATAATGTTCAATATTTTATATTGTTGTTTTACAAAGAGTTCTAATGCTTCATGATTTGTGAGGTTTTACTTAAAGAGGTTAAAGAGAATAGAAGTAATTATGGGGGAATTTCCATATTTAACTCACTTCTTTCATTAAGACAGGGATCTTTTCATCTGGTCTGTAATTCTGGTCTTACTAAATGCCTAGCAATTTATTCCATTTGATAAATTAAACTGTCCAATAATAAATTTGACAAAATCATGTTTATTAGCCACCATCATTAACGAGAAATGAACTACTTGACCATTATTAATAAACTATTTTTCATAAATGATAACTTTAAACCTAATTATACAAGAAATTAGACATTCTTGGTGAAAAGTTGAAACAAAATAAGGATGGATTATAAAAACTCAAAGGACCTGGAAAGTCCACTTAGCCACATACCAAGTATTAGAAACAGCTGGGGTAGGATTTCCAACACTAACTATTGTCAGTGGGGTACTTAGAGGTGTAAGAGATTTAAATAATTTTATACTGTCACCACATTGAAGGAAGAATTTTGTTTTTTTTATTGTTGCTGTAACATCATAGATTTTTATTTATTAGATTCCCTCCGGTGTGGAAACAGTACCTTCGGCCTAACCAATCCACACTGACCCTAGATATAGTGGGAAAACTCATTACAGGATATTCCTTTTCAAATCATGCTTGAGTAGTTATTTATCAGAGCAGGTAACTTACTTGTAAGGAACCTTGTGCTTTCAATAGATTTTTATAAAGGGTGGGAAATTATGTTTCCAGATACATCTGTACAATGAAAATGAAAATTTATCTCCAGGAACCCGCAGAAAAGATTCACCTCTTGTGATGCTAATGATCCATGGTGAATTTCTGTAATCAACCATTTGTGATACAGCATAGATTTCATTTTTGACTCTGATAAATTAATGGATAACCTTGGCAAAAACCTGTTTTGATTTTAACTCCAAATTACATTCTACACTTCAAATAAATGTAACAGTATAAATGTAAATCAGGATAGTTAATAAAGTTGCAGTGACTAAGCATGCAAGAAAAGCTTAATTTCTTTAATTGGGTTTTAGTCGATTGGCAACAGTAGAATCAATGTTTGTGGTCTTTGACTGAAGGCAGTCTGGGCAGTTGCCTTTCTGCAATCCCATCCCCAAACACCCTCAATCAGTGAAATTAATTCAACTGAGAATCATTTATTCTTTTCCATTCTCATATACTTATTAAATACCCCAAGCCTTCAGTAATTAAGTTTCAGTGGTGATCAGAGAAGTTAAAAACTGCTTAACAACAAATCTGATCATGAACAACATGTGCAATATTGTTAAATATTTTCATTTTGATTATCAACTATTTAGATATACTAAAATTGGGACATATGCATAAAATTAATGGTATTTCAGTGTTTATTTATACCAGATGTATCTTCATCCCAGCTAGGAATTAACATTAGATGGAAAAGTGAACTTATGATAGGCATAAAGCAGAAAATACAATTAGAACCAAAAGGAAACTGAAGGTTTAGAGTAGAGGTGAGATAACAAATGAAAGCAAAGAAGAATGATGAGAAATAAATAGCAGCTAAAATAAATAGACATCTCAAAGTCTTCTGTGGGCACATAAATAGTAAAAGTGCAGTTGAAGTAGGACTAGAGCATTCAGAGACCAAAAAGGGGATGTACATATGGAGGCAGGGGTAATAAATGAGTTGTTTAATAAATACGTTGCATTTGTCTTTACAAAAGAGGACGATGCTGTTCAAGCCATGGTGACAAATGAAGGAACTTGATCATGAGAAGGGTTCAAATTAAGAAGGAAGAGGTCCTGGATAGACTATGAGTGCTTAATGTAGACAAGGCACTGGAACTGGATGGGATGCATCCAAGGATTTTGAAGGACGTGAGGGTAGAAATTGCAGGGGCACTTTCCTGCCTGTTCCCCATAAGCTTTGATCCCACTTTTCATCAGAAAATATATCTATTTCTTTCTTGTATCTGTTGATTGATACTGTCTTCACTGCACTCGGCGGCATTGAGTTTCACAGATTCACACCCCTCTGAGGGAAGTAGTTTTTCCTCATTTCAGTTTTGAACCTACCTCCTCTCATGCTATATCTCTGACCTCTTGTTCGAGACTGACCCACAAAGACGAACATCTGTTCAACGTCCACCTGAGCAATCCCTTCAGCATTTTATAAATCTCCATCAGATCTGGTCTCATTCTTCTGAACTCCAGCGAGTACAAGCCCAAGCTGTTTTAACTGGTCCTCGTGTGACAGCCCTTTCATCCCTGGATTCGATGTTGTGAACCTTCTGGGTGTGATCTGCTTGAAATGAAGCTCCTCTCCCCCTTCAGGAACAGGCTGCCAAGCTTGCTGGTGAGCAGGAGGAATGTGTGTGTGTTGAATGGGAGATAGGATGTGTCTCACCATTTGGAAAGAAAGTCTCCAAGCCGCTGCTTCCAAATGCAAACCGAGCATTAACTATTTAGTGAATCTTTGGGTGAGGATAGAGCACCATGGCATGAACAAATCTTTATTTGTCCATTGAAATGCAGAAATCAGTGTAGGCTTGAAAAGGAAGATTTTCTGCCCTCAGGGCCTATCTCTCTCAGTCCTCCAAAAAAAATGCCTCAGAGAATGCACCATTAAGGCAGCACACCCGATTCTTCAGCAGTGCAGAGATACTCAACTCTTGCTATTGCATCTAGAATAGGCTCAGAGTTACATTCTGGTGAACACAGAATTGATGTGAGATTGCAGTTAGAGGAAGAAGAAACAGCCAATGTCTAAGATACTTGGAGAACAAGCCCTTGCTGAGTAGAGAAGATGGACCCTTGGACTTGATTAAAAGAAACAGCTGAAATTGCGTAGGCAAGCAGTGGAACAGTTAGCAGAGATGTCAGTGATCATGCAGAAACAGGAAAAAAGAGCCCACGCTTTGTCAGATGTTGTTTTGGCATTGATCACATGACTGTCTTCAAGGGCCAGGTGGTGGCTACTGTGGAGATCCAGGTGCAGTAGAAGAAACAATATCTGCTGGCAATGTGCCAAGATTTCCATTCCATCCCTTTAGCTATGCATTTATCTGTTCAGTGGCTCAGTGACAGAGAGTCAAAGGAGCTCTCTCCATATATCCAGTCCCCTCAAGGGGTGAGTCAGTTGACATTGCGCACAGCTATGGAGGATTAATGATAGACTGACTCCCAGGAAATGTCCTTTCAAGAGATTCTAGATGTGTCATGCCATACTGCTTCCCCTCTTATGGTGTCCCAAATGCCTTCATCAGCTCAGGCCAAGGAGGCTGTCACCCTGCACCTCTATTGGGTGGCCCCAATAGGTCAGTCTCCTCTCGACACCCCAGTAACCAGAATCTACCTGCCAAACTCATCTGAGGTAAGATAGCAACGCAGTCACCAGACTTCTGTAAACCTGGCTGCCACTGTCAAGGTGGCATCAAATCATGGTATAAGGAAAAGAAAGATTAAACAAAATTAAAATCATTTTGGATGCACAGTTGTACCTTCAGTACAACACTACATTGGAATCACATACAATACTTTTATCTACATTCTTTTGGTCTTGTTCAATCTGTTAAAACTTCCAATGGTTCATCATTTCATTATAGATTACCTTGTGGAGCCATTGTGGCCTGCATTCTGACACACATATCATGTATATCATTAAGGGTCTTATTCACAGCAATTAGTGGATAGAATCCGAAACCTAACCTCTGGAATATAAGCGACATGGTCGTACTTCACCATCCATTCAGCATAGTAGGCAATTAGTGAAGGCCTGCACATTTCTTTGATAGATGATGGCCCTTGTCAACTTTGTATCATCCCCCCATGTAATTCGGCAGGACTCTAGATTGATGATCTGGCCAGCAAAATCAAAAGGTTATTGGTATAGCAGGAGCAAAATAATGTTCAACATACAGTATAACAAACAAAAGAGTAGTTCCATGACATATTACAGTTATAAAACAAGCATTCCCTCAATAGCCATAATGTCAAAACAGCACAATTAGCTATAACTTATGAGAATTAACGCCACATCATTAATTCTCAAATTGTGTGACTATCAGATTGTCATAGGCCTATCCTAACTTCTTTACCAGCCTTAACATCATTGTTGGCTCTCTCATCATTTCTGTCAGACCCCCATTCTTCTACATTCTTGCCCTGTCATTGAACTTGGATGTGCATAATGCAGCAAACAATAATTATCCTGGAGACCCTGTCCAGCAGGTACTGCTTCTCTTGAGTGGTTGTGACGATGGAAGCATATCTTCAAAAGACAACTTATTTATTCAATGGCAGCCCTAGTGGAGGCATGCTTTGCAGGGTAGCACTGTTCATTATCAGTCTGATAATTTTGCGTTGGATTTATTAGTCACTGTTTCTAGGAGTACCCCTTGTTACCCATGAACCTGGGGATGATGTGAGAAGGGAAGGGACACAAATATTCGAGGAATTGTGTGGAATATAAATGCCTGTTTAGTGGCCACACCCTTATAGGAATTGCTGTCTGTGGTCACAAACCAGCTGAACATTGAGGGAGTGAAATTGCTTCTTTTTCAGGAACTTCACTGGACAGGGTGACACAGTGGCTCAGTGGTTAGCACTGCTGCCTCACAGCACCAGGCACCCGGGTTTGATTCCAGCCTCGGGTAACTGTCTGTGTGATGTTTGCACATTCTCCCTGGGATTCCTCCCAGTGCTCTGGTTTCCTCCCACAATCCAAAGATATGCAGCTTAGGTGAATCGGCCTTGCTAAATTGCCCACAATGTTCAGGGATGTTAGGTTAGTGCATTGGTCAGTGGTAAATATAGGATAATAGGGTAGGGGAATGAGTCTGGGTGGGTTACTCTTCAAAGGGTCAGTGTGGACTTGTTGGGCCAAAGGGCCTGTTTCTGCACTGTAGGGATTTATGAACTGTACGGATTCTATGGATAATGCTAGGGGATTAACTCTGATTGCTGAGTGCATGAGTAATTTTGCCATGCGCCTGATGAAACTCTCATGGTTTGGTTGGGTCCATTGGTGAACTGGACAATTTCAATTGGTTTTCTGTTAATGGTATTGGCAACTTCACGAATGAACTTTCAGGCTGAGAAATGCCATATAAGTTTTCATTTGAAGTCTGAGAGGAGCTAGGCAGGGGCAAGGAAGTTAATGCCACAGTGTTACAGGTAACATGCTTCCTCCCAAGCCAAAAGACTGCAAATCTATTTTCAGGAGTTGACAGTTGTTTAGTCAAGAGGAGAAAGTGAGTACTGCAGATGCTGGAGATCAGAATTGAGAGTGTGGTGCTGGAAAAACACAGCAGATCAGGCAGCATCCGAGGAGCAGGAGATGATGAAGGGCTCTTCCCTGAAACGTTGATTCTCTTGCTCCTCGGATGCTGCCTGACCTGCTCTGCTTTTCCAGCACTACACTCTGGAATTTGTTTAGTCATGTGAAGATGTCCCCTGCACCATTGTTCAATCATCTCATGTTAGCTCCAATACCTTCTATGTGCCTTTTTTTCTGTCAACTGTTTTATATCGCTGAAGACTCTGGTTTCCCTTTTATGTGCTGCTTGTTCATCCACAGCTAGAGCTTCTGAGACTCATGCCTCTGATTGTGCTGTTACTGCTTGTCCCTTCTCCTTCATTTTCTTAGTTTTATCAATTGTAAGACAGCTGCTGTGATTGGCAGTTTCTACACCTGGAGTGGAATTACTGATCTGTGAAGAAAAGGTAGGAATGAGATTTGCCTTTGGCATCTTGTCACAGTCAATGGAACTTTGGGACCTTAGCAGGCTGCTCCTGATTGAGGTGAAAGCTGTACATGAAGATGTGCAACCTCCTCAACACACAACTAATTCTCGTTTCCCTTTCCTAATGCTGCTACATGAAAGATGTTTGTGCTCTTATTCATGTGCCAAATAACACAATGTGAATCTATTTGCCCTCCATTACCACCTGAAATGCACCCCTTACATATTGGAAGTATCATTGCAATTTTGGAATGGTGCCTATAGCAGCCTGTGATTGGTTCTGCACAGATGATTATGCATTAATCACCTCCTGCAACACAACCATTTGTTCTTCCAGTGAACCTTAGATTTCCCTTTTTATGAAGGGTTAATGATTGACTGGAGATGGTGAGGTGATAGCTGTCTGCAGTTTTTACACCACATTCAACGTTAATGCACTGATAGATTTTCCTTAATACAAAGTCACTGATGCAGTCCATGACGAGTCTATATTTCCTGTTTTGGTTTTGATTGAATCTTCTTAGTGTTTGTCGCTTTGTCGCTTTGTCTAACCACATGCAAACAAATCTGGAGCCCTTCCCTTTTGCACAGTACTTTCTCAGAATCCCTTTTTCAGAATTCAGGATTCGGAAAGATGTTGGTTATCCACAACTCTTTTGATTATTTCTTCCTCTAATATCCCCCTTCTAAGTACAATTCCCCTGTAACCCATACATTACTGTGAATGGCCTTGTCCTTTTTAAACTCTTCCTCTCTGCCCTTCTTCAATTTTCTCTTCCTAATATTGGACAGTTTACTCTTTGCCTTGATATTCATGGTGTTCCCTCAATTCCCGTCCCATGGCAACATCGCTGAATTTTTGGAAACACCTCAAAAAGGCGCTATATCTTTAAGACAGCTAGGTGATGTCATAACATATGACACTGTAATATAAAAGGTTTCCAGCTTACTCTGCATACGATTAATAATTTGATTTGTAAGCAAGCAGGTAGCCAGTGTAGCAGTCAGTTAACTATGAATGTAGTCAAATAGAAATCTAAGAAAGCATGTAATCCAGATTGAATATGTAAGTCTGAGATATTGTATTAATATACATTGTTTGTTGTGAATAAACTTTCAGATATTTGATTCAATAATAACGTGGTTCTCTGTGGTATATACCATGTTGACTAACACATAGATAACTACAATCACATTACTCCTCCATTGAGTTTCCCTGCACTTGCTTCTTTCCCTTCAGAGCAATTAAAACTCATCATATGAGAGTAAACCGGTTGATGTGGTGTATATGGATTTCAGCAAGGTGTTCGATAATGTTTCCCACAGTAGGCTATTGTACAAAATGTGGAGGAATGGGATTGTGGGAGATATAGCAGTTTGGATCACTAATTGGCTTGCTGAAAGAAGACAGCGGGTTGTGGTTGATGGGAGATGTTCATCCAGGAGTCCAGTTACCAGCGGTGTACTGCAAGGGTCGATGCTGGGTCCACTGCTGTTTGTCATTTTTATAAACAACCTGGATGAGGGCATAAAAGGGTGGGTTAGTAAATTTGCAGACGACACTAAGGTTGGTGGAGTTGTGGATAGTGACGAAGGATGTTGTAGGTTCAGAGAGACATAGATAAGTTGCAGAGCTGGGCTGAGAGGTGGCAAATGGAGTTTAATGCGGACAAGTGTGAGGTGATTCACTTTGGTCAGAGTAACCGGAATGCAAAGTACTGGGCTAATGGTAAGATTCTTGGTAGTGTAGATGAGCAGAAAGATCTCAGTGTCCATGTGCACAGATCCTTGAAAGTTGCCACCCAGATTGACAGGGCTGTTAAGAAGGCATACAGTGTTTTAGCTTTTATTAATAGAGGGATCTAGTTCCAGAACCATGCGGTTATGCTACAGCTGTACAAAACTCTGGTGTGGCTGCACTTGGAGTATTGTGTACAGTTCTGGTCACCGCATTATAAGAAGGATGTGGAAGCTTTGGAAAGGGTGCAGAGGAGATTTACTAGGATGTTGCCCGGTATGGAGGGAAAGTCTTACTAGGAAAGGCTGAGGGACTTGAGGCTGTTTTTGTTGGAGAGAAGAAGGTTGAGTGGTGACTTAGTAGAGACATATAAGATAATCAGAGGGTTAGATAGGGTGGACAGGGAGAGCCTTTTTCCAAGTATGGTGATGGCGAACTTTAAATTGAGGAGTGATAGATATAGGATAGATGTCAGAGGTAGTTTCTTTACTCAGAGAGTAGTAAGGCTATGGAATGCTTTGCCTGCAATGGTAGTAGATTCGCCAACTTCAAGTACATTTAAGTCGTCATTGGATAAGCATATGGACGTATATGGAATAGTGTAGGTTAGATGGGCTTCAGATTAGTATGACAGGTCGGTGCAACATCGAGGGCGGAAGGGCCTGTAATGCACTGTAATGTTCTATGTTCTATATACCCACCCTTTAATACCTAGCTCCTAATCTCTATTGTTCCTTGTGCCCCTATCACTTTGAATCTCCCCTCTCAATCTTCGTTTGCTGCCTCCATTCCTCAGGATCCTTCCACTGCCCCTAATAACAATGTCCTATTGGTTGATTCCCCTTACTTTCTTTTCTTGATATTATGACGCTAACTTTTCCTAATGTTTATTCATGATCTGGATTTTGGGGTGAAGGGGACAATTTCAAAGTTTGCAGATGATACGAAACTTGGAAGAATTGTAAACCATATGGAAGACGGTGTGGAATTCCATATAGTTGTAAATTGGGCTGATAGATGACAGATGAGGTTCATTGAAGAGATGTAATATACTCTAATTGGATAGACAATAAATGACAACATAAAATTCGGGATACAATTCTAAGGAGGGCGCAGGAGCAGAGGGACTTGGGTGTGTAAGTGCACAGATCATTGAAGGGAGCAGGACAGGTGGAGAGACCAGTAAATAAATCTTGGTGTTCTGGGCGTTATTACGAGGGGCATACAGTACAAGAGCAAGGAGATGATGCTGAACTTGTATAGACAATTGTTAGACCTCAACTGGAGCATTGTATACAGATGTGGATGCCACATTATAGGAAAGGTGGGAATGGACTGGAGAGAGTGCAGATGTGATTAATTAGAATGGTTCCCAAAAGAAGAAACATTAGCTATGAGGATTGACTGAAGAAGTTGAGACTGTTTTCCCTGGAGATCTGATGAGGTTTTTAAAATCATGAGCATCTGGAGAGAGTAATCAGGTAGAAGCTGTTTCTACTTGTTAAAGAAACACAAATAAGGGGGCATGAACTTAAAGTGGTGTGCTAATGAAGCAAGGTTGGTGAGAGGATAAATATTTTTCATACAGTGAGTTGTCAGGGTCTAGAACACACTATCTGTATGTGTGGTGGAGGCAGGTATAATTAAGGCATACAAGAGAGCATTGGATGGTTTTTTTGGATGGTGATGGTCTGCAAGGATATGTGGAAAAGGCAGGAGATTGGTATTAGAAAGTAGATCCAGTACAGGCACAATGGGCCAAACAGTCCTCTTCTGCACTGTAATAATTCTGTGATTCTGAAAATACGTTTTAATGATGGGTGTGAATAGTAGAAAATAGGTCATTTCTGTCCACTGTGTGGGCAAAGCTTTATAGTTAGATGCAAGACAATGTTAACCCCTAACCTTCAACTAAGGCAATTATAGGCTTCACAACTCAATATTGAGTTCAAAAGTTTTGGACCATGAACATTGTCCTCCATTTTGATTACATTCCCTACCCCTAGTGTCTGACCTATTTTCTATGACTCAATGCCATCACATTCCAGCTGCCTTCAGTAAATTTCAGACCTCCAACATCTGCAGTAATTTGCTTCTATTTGATAAGAAAGACCTTTGTAAGTCAACAGAAGTCCTCTTGTATAGAATAGTTGTCCTTACCATGCCCCACCCTCACCTTTCAGCAAAGATTTCTGGGTGATTTCCAGCTGGTGATCTATTTGTGGTTTTCAGCTGTAGACCTGTCTATGGAAAATAAGCAACACTAATCCTCTAATTCTGCATGGCACTGCAATTAGGAACTTAATTAATTGCCTGAGCCACACCATGTCCAGAATTTAGCATTCTGTGTAAGGAGAACTGAATGCATTAGAGTATAAGCTTGAGTATAAAAACTCACTTGATGGGACGGTTTCTCCGAACCTACACTTATGCTCCCTCCACCCCACTCTCCCTGGTCCCTGCCTCACTTCACCCTGAAGAAATGGCTGGTACATTAATAGTTGGGAGCCATTCTACCAGGGAATCATTTAGATGTGGTTTTTGGTGATACATTGGAAAAAGGATTCAAGCATGGCAGTATGCTAAGTGAACAAAGGACACCTTGGACCAATCTCACAGATTGTAGTTTTCTTTGGAGAGGCGGAGAACAGCTTTTCTCTTACATGTTTAGACTATGGGGACACCCTTATATACCTTTAAGAACACAGATATAAGCTCCCAAAGTATTGCAAAATATCCCACTTCTGAGTATAGAGAGTGGTTGGAATTCCTACTTTGCCTCTGACAGCAAGAGCGTGGTTAGGATCTATAGGAACCTGAATGATACAGGCTATGGCAAGGTTTGTGACAGAAACACAGGAGGAGTCCATCTCAATGTTGAGAACAGCTCTCTACATCTTTATACATTTGCAGAGCAGCAGTGCAGATATCCTGCAAGCCAGTGGCAATTGCCAATTAAGAGGTTGAAAACCTTATTATTTCTGCAACTCACCTCATTAATATTCAGCTTCCTAAACTAACAAAATGTGCCAAAAAAGCGGAATGTTGAGAATTCTTGATATGGATGTCATGCAGGTAACTGGTGACTTCAGCTCACCATTTGCTCTAAAGGACTCCAATATTGCACACCAGTCACCAGTATCTCAGTGTATGCTCCAAAGGCACTGGCCTCAATAACCCTACATCCACAGACATTAGCATTCAACATGTTATAGCCTCTAAGAATCTTCATGGTACATCTCCAATCCATTTATGGTACACTTGCGCACATTAATGCTGCAATACAGGCTGCACCAGCAACTAACATCTTCAAGCTGCTAGAGGAACACTGTCCCCTCAGGGACATAAACCCAGCTCATTGACTGGACCATCATCAAGATCTTCATTTGTTGTCATAACGCTTGCACACTCTGAAGCTACCTGATTACTCATTGCATCTCCTCAGCCAGAGCTACCATGTTCACATTACTTCTGTTTTGCCTTGCCTTTTAGCACAGGCACAAAGTCATGAAGCTGCCAAGGTTGTCAGGAAACTTCAGTCACGTGAAGGAGGACAACCGTCACTCAGGGTATCCCGGCACGATGAGTTAAGAGCAGCCTCCAATACCAGTCCAGGGGCTTGGACGTGGCCAGTCAGCTAGTCGGGGCAGACAGACCCAGGATGCGATCCATATAAAGTGTGAGGAGCTGAATGCTTGGGCAGCCCACCACGTATCTTGACTCTTTCTGCCCATTAGTGGTCTCTTTTTGTCCTGGGATAAGATAGAGACAGGTATTACAGGAGATGAAAGTTTTGGTGTCAGCACTGTCAGTTTTGGTGCAGATGTGGAGGTGCCCTGAGCAAGTGAGTAGGTGACATCGAGGGCATACAGGTAGTATTGTCAGAGTCAGGGTGGCTAAGAACGGGTGGGGAGAATGACGCAAGCAGTAATGGGGGTGGTAGAACATGAGCCTTGGAAAGAGGTGGTAATGGTCGCACAGATAAAGTGAATGGGAGATAGCAAAGAGAAGACTGTAGTCCATGCACTGCAAAGTAGCAAAGGACACTGACCTTCTTCTTGCAAAGCTGTGCATTTCTCCAGATAGCTGAGACTGCACTGACCTGGGTGGCAACCTTAGACCAGGCTGGTATGGTCTGGTTCACGCTCTCTAATTTTGGTTGTGGGGCAGGAGGATGTACCATGTGCACTGCTCGGTCCATTCATGTAGGAGACTCATGTCCCTGCAGCAAGGAGGATTGCTAATTTTCCCATGTCTGTTGTATCTGGGGTAAATGTTATGAACCATACAGGGCAGTTCCACACTGACAGTGTTTAATCAGATGCACTACAATGGCCAGGGACCAGGGATATTGTTCAATTCTGGGATATTTGTTGAGTGACAAATTACTTAGTATCACAGCTTACTAGGCTACACATGATGAAACTTGAATATTTGTAGCTGATTTTAACTGAAGGATGATGAGGAAATTATTCATTAGGATAATTAATAAGATCTGTTTACTTTAATTTCATCCTGTGACTGGTTAAATAATTTTGTTATGGCCGACATATTGACAGTTTACTTTATTGGTTTTTCTTCTGAAGATTATTTTATAATTTCATTATGCTAGATAATGCAATATTCTGAATCAGCCCTATGATGACGGTATGGTTTTTGAAATTAACACTTCAGAAAAATTCAATTGTTGCAGTTATGAGTTTTCAGTTACGTTGCAATCAATTTCATTGCTCTTTTTTCTTATTAATTCACAGGACGTGGGTGTCACTGGTTGGCTCGTGTTTATTGTCTGTCTGTAATTGGCCCTGTGAAACTGGTTTAAGCCCTGAATGTAGCTTCATTCACAGTCCTGCCAGGGAAGGAAATCCATGATTTTGACCCAGTGACAGAGAAGGAGCAGTAATATAAGTCAAAGCCAGGATGACCATAAGACCATCAGAAATAGGAATAGGATTATGCCATTCCACCCCTCAATATTCATTTGGATCAAGGCTGATCCGACATTTCTCTCTTCTACTTTCCTGGTCTTTCTCCATAACCCTTGATCCCCCGCTGATCAAGAATCTATCGATCTCAGTGCTACATTGAAGGACTCAACCACCACAGCTCTCTGACAAGGAGTTCCAAAGACTCACAACAATCTGAGAGGAGAAATTCCTCCTCATCTCAGCCTTAAATCATTCTCAGGCTATGCTCTCTGATTTTAGCTCTTACAGCATTTACCCTGCCAATCCAATATATGTCTCAATTTGATGTCCTCTCATTCTTCTAACTCCAGTGAGTAGAGTCCCAACCTGTTTCGCCTTTGCTCATAAGAAGACAATCTTTCCATATTGGGGATCATCCTAGTGAGTCTTCTCTGAAATGCCTCCAATGAAATGATATGTTTTCTTAAATAAGGTAACAAAACTGCTCACAGTACCCCAGATGTGGTCTCACCAGCATCTTGTGCAGTTGCAGTAACACTTCCCTTCTCTTATAGTTCAACACCCTTGAAATAAGGTCTAACATTCCATTAACCTTCTGATCACCTGCTTCACCTTTGTACTAGTTTTCTGTGTTTTGTGCACAAGTAACGTCAAGTTCCTTTTTTTTTTGCAGCTTTAATCAATTTAAATAACACTGTTTTGTTTGTTCTCCTGTCCAAAATGAACAACTTCACATTTTCCTACCTTGTACTCTAATTTCCAACATTTTGCCTGATTCATTAACTTATCTATATCTCTCCGTAAACTGTTTGTATTCCTCTCACAATTGATCTTTCCATATATTTTTTGTATCTCCAAATTTGGCTGCAATGCATTCGCTTCCTTCCTCCAAGTCATTAATATATATGAGAACAGTTGCAGTCCCAGCACTGATCCCTATGGAACCCCACTGATTACGGGTCACCAACCTGACAAAGAACCCCTTATGTCAAGATTAGAGTGGCGCTGGAAAAGCACAGCAGGTCAGGCAGCATCCGAGGAGCAGGAAAATCGATATTTCGGACAGAAGTCCTTCATCAGGAATAAAGAACCCCTTATCTCCATTCACTGTTTCCTACCTTTGAGGCAATTCTCTATCCATGACAATAACTACTTGCAACACCGTGGGCTCTTATTTTATGACTTAACCCTTTTGTGAGATACCTTGTTAAATGCCTCAAAATACAACACATCTACTGATTCTCTTTTATACACTCTGGTTGAGATGTCCTCAAAAATTCTGATAAGTTAGCCAGACATGATTCCCTGTAATGAAGCCATGTTGATGCTGCTTGATTAGATTATGTTTTCACAAATGTTTTGATATTACTTCCTTAATAGTTGATTGCAGAACTTTTCCAACAATTGATGTTAGTCTAATCAGCCTATAGTTACCCACATTTTACATTCCTGCCTTTTTGAATACAGGTGTCATGTTTGTAGTCTTCCAATTCTCTGCTACTTCTGCAGAATCCAAGGATTTCTGGAAAATTACAACTAATACATCCATTATCTCCATTACTACCTCTTAGGATCTTAAAATGCAAAGCATCATGGTGAGGAGACTTGTCTGCCTTTCGCCCCAGTTTGTATAGTAGTAATTCTTTAGCAATGGTGATGGTACTTAACTTGTCCCCTAGATTCTTTCATGTTAGTGGATTGTTTAAAGTATCTTTCACCATAAAGACTGATACAAAATATCTGTTTAAACCCTCTGCCATTTCCTTGTTCCCCCAAACCTTCTCTCCAGATTCATTTTCTAAGGAGCTTATGTTCACTTTGACCTCCTTCTTACTTTTTAAATATTTAATGAAGTCTTTATTGGCAGTTTTGTCAGTTTTATATTCCTCGCTATTGGCCCTTGTAGTTTATTTTCTCTGTCTTTATTATCTTTTGAGACCCCCTTTGCTGGATTCTGAATTTATCCCAGTCTTGGGGACTATCACTTATGTTGACCTTATGTGCTTTTTGCTTTCAATTTAATATTCTCCTTAACTTCCTTGTTTAACCATGGTGGGTTTATCCCTCCTCCTTAATGGGATGTATTTTTGCTGACAGCCACAAATTACCTCTTTAAATGTTTGCTTAATGTCATTCCTAATAATTCATCTGCTCAGTTCACTTTGGTTAACTTTATTCACATTTCATTGGAATTTCATTTTTTTTAAGTTAAACACAGTTGTTTCTGATCCAAGTTTCTCACTCTTGAACTGAATATTAACTTATGACATGTTGTGATCATCACTTCCTAGCGGATCTTTTACTTGGAGGCAATTTATTAAACCTGCTCATTACTCATTACCAGATCCAGGTTAGCCTGCTCTCTGGTTGGCTCCCATGGCAGATTACTCTTGAAAACTATCCTGGATGGACTCTATGTTTTTGCTATTGTAGCTACCCTTTCCAATTTGATTAACCCAATCAACTCGCAGATTAAAGTCAACCAATAACTATTGCTGCATTCTTTTTGTATGCTCCGATTATTTGTTGATTTCTTGCCTTTCCCACAGAGTGGCAAATACTTGGGGGTTTGTAAACTACTCCCAGTTTTGATCTCCTTGAAACCATTTTTCTGCGACGACTATAGGATCATAGTCAATTACTTCAATTTGCATCTCAGTTCATCTACCTTATTCTAAATGCCTTACATATTAAGATACAAAAACTTTAGGTTTGTCCTATTATAGAGTCTCACAAAATTATGATTTCTTAGTAGAATATCACATTCATATACTTTGTCCTTATCTTTTATTTTCTGGTACCAATCCTACCTTCGCCTTTACCTTTGATTTTCTAATTTTCAATATAACTGCTCCCCACCTTCCCCCCACACCACGCACATATACATACACACACACCCTATCTATTTAGTTTAAAGTTATCCAATTTGCCAGGATTTTGTCCCGGTATGATTCAAGTGGAGTCCACTCAGTTGAAACATCTCTCTCCTTCTCCAGTATTGGTGCCAAAGTCACATGAATTTGAACTCATTTATCCCACAACAATCTTTTGGGCATATGTTGACCTCTTTAATCTTGTTGACCCTGTGCCAATTAGCTTGCGTCTCAGGTAGTAATCTAAAGATTTGTTAACCGTTTGGGGTCTGCTTTTTAATTTAACCCTCTGTGATAATATTAGGGTTAGACTGTCCTTTCTTCTTTCTACTTGTATCATTGGTGCCTTTGTTGACCACAACAATTGGATTGTCTCCCTTCCACACCAAGTCCACTTACAGCCCTCTTCCACTGAGATGCCCTGAATCTAGGCACCAAGTAGGCAACAATGTCTTGGGGACTCAAGATCCTGGCCACAACAGAATAGTTAAAAAGCACACAACACCAGGTTATAGTCCAACTGGTTTATTTGGAAGCACTTCATCAGGTGGTTGTGGAATATAAGATCGTAGGACACAGAATTTATAGCAAATGTACAGTGTGATGTAACAGAAATTATGTATTGAAAAATACCTGGATTGTTTAAGTTTCTCATCTTTTAGAATGGGCATGTTGTTTTCAGTTCTTTCATATGTAAATCCCAGAACTTCCTTAAAGTTACATTCTCAATGAATTTTAACAATAGGTGCCATGTTGGCCCAGACATTGCATTGAAGGTGTGAGGTGCCCTGTGTGAGGCTGTCTGTGCCCCAATGTTCAGACTGATTCTAGGTCTGTAGGAGATTGTGTGTGTGTGTGTGTGTCTGTATGTGTGTGTAGTGCAGTGGGGTCACCTGTAGTGTGACATGAACCCAATGTCCTGGTTGACGCCATCCCCATGGGTACTGAACTTGGCTATCAGCCTCTGCTTGGCTACTTTGTGTTGTTGCCAGGCCTGAAGTCCACCTTGGAGGATGGTCACCCAAAGGTCTGAGGTCAAATGTCCCAGACCGTTGAAGTGTTCTCCAACTGGGAGGGAACATTCCTGTCTGTTGATTGTTGTGCAGTGTACATTCATCCATTGCCGTAGCCTCTGCTCGGTCTAGCCAATGTGTACCAAGCCTCAGGGCATCCTTGCCTGCAGCATATGAGATAGACAACTTTGACCAAGTCACATGAGTTCAGGTGGCCCCATGTGTAATGGTGGTATCCGTGCTGACATGTCTTGCAGTGTCTACCGTGACAACGTTGTATGATGTTGTCCTGAAAGCGAGACAGTTTGTTGTGAACGATGTTCTGTTTGAGGTTTGGTGGTTGTTTAAAGGTGAGAAGTGGAGGTGTGGGGAAGGTCTTGGCGAGATGCTCAGCCTCATTGATAATGCGTTGCAGGCTGCGAAGAACATGGCGTAGTTTTTGGGCTCCTGGGAAGTACTGGACAACGAAGGGTATCTTGTCGTTTGCAGCTCGTGTCTGTCTCCTGAGGAGGTCATTACGGTTTCTCACTGTGGCACATTGGAACTGGCAGTTGATGAGTTGAGCATCGTACCCCGTTCTTATGAGGGCATCCTTGAGTACTTCCAAATGCCTGTCATGTTTCCATAATGACCTCAATGCAACAACGCAAAGTGGCCGAGCAGAGGCTGATAGCCAAGTTCAGTATCCGTGGAGATGGGTACTGAACTTGGGGCCTTGAGTTCATGTCACAATACAGGTGACTCCACTGCAATAAACAAACACATATACACACACACTGTGAAACTGTCACTTATTCCGAAATCTGAAAAAATTCCAAATTCTGAAAAGCATGGGCGGCACGGTGGCACAGTGGTTAGCACTGCTGCCTCACAGCGCCAGAGACCCGGGTTCAATTCCCGCCTCAGGCGACTGACTGTGTGGAGTTTGCACGTTCTCCCTGTGTCTGCGTAGGCTTCCTCCCACAGTCCAAAGATGTGCAGGTCAGGTGAATTGGCCATGCTAAATTGCCCGTAGTGTTAGGTAAGGGGTAAATGTAGGGGTATGGGTGGGTTGCGCTTCGGCGGGGAGGTGTGGACTTGTTGGGCCGAAGGGCCTGTTTCCACACTGTATGTAATCTAATCTAATCTAAAAAAATCAGCTGGCCCCGAGGGTTTTGGATAATGGATTCGAATTGAAACTGGAATGCAGTGCCTCACACTTGTCTTTAAATAAGATAAATGTTAGAGTCTTGTCTATTTCCTTGATATGTTTTGAGGGGGTTTGGTCCAATCCATAACAAATTGGGGGCTCTTGTTGAGATCAAAATCTGCCATTCCAGGCTAGGTTTAGGACTATTGGATTCAAAGCCAGCAAGTGGTGAGTGTCGGTGTTCTCCTTTCAGGCGCTGCATTCAGGTAGCTTAAGTAGGGTGTGCCCTGTGTAATAATGGCTTTTTCTGTGGCTAAGAGTCTCCTGAGTGTGGAAGTATTCATCTGCGGTAGTTTACAGAAGGTGAGTAAGGCTAAGCTTATGGAATTGGCAGACAAATGTGGAGTTGAGATTGCCTGTGCCCATGAGGAAAGGGGAGAGGATTGCAGCAACAACCCAGCATTTGCAGTTGCCAGAAATGCAACCAGAATCATAGGGAATGACTAAATTTCAATTGCAAATTAAGCAGCTTGAATTAGAGGCAAAAGTAAATGGGAGAGAGAGATATTTAAAGCAGAAGGTAGACCAAAAGAATTAAAATAGCTTGAATATGAATTAGAATTACTACAGTGTGGAAACAGGCCCTTCAGCCCAACAAGTCCACACCAACCTTCCAAAGAGTATCCTTCCCAGACCCATTACCCTACATCTCCCCTGACTAATGCTCCTGACCTACATCCCTGAACACTGTGGTCAATTTAGCATGGCCAGTTCACCTAACTTGCACGTCTTTTGACTGTGGCAGGAAACCCACACAGACGCGGGGAGAATGTGCAAACTCCACACAGACAGTCGCCTGAGGCCGGAATCAAACCTGGGTTTCTGGCGCTGTGAGGTAGCAGTGCTGACCACTGAGTCACCGTCCCACCAGAAGAGGATACGGAAATGAAACAGTTTGAGTTATGATTGAAAGAAGAAGAAAAAGAAAGAATAGCCCTAGCAGAAGAAAGGGATAAAGAGAGAATTTTGAACTTTGGAAATTGTAACTGAAAAGTGAAGGAGTTTAAAAATTCATTTCCTGAAGTAGTGAGAACTCATGTGGAAAAGGAATATTAAAACTGCAAGATGAGCAGCTGAAATAGCAGATGATTGTGGATTGGTTCATCAACCAAAGTTTGGCTTCCAACATCAATTTCAGTTTATGAAGGATAGAAAAGAGGGGAAAACAGAAATCCTCAAGTGGCAAGGGAAAAGAAGATCGTTGAAGACAGTAAAGATAGCTTACCGTCGGATAAAAAGGAAACCCATGAAGGGAGAAGAGAAGTAAAACATCTCCAGTGTTTTCACGTAATAAAGTAGGCCACATCAAGTTGCAATGTTGGTGGTTTTAAAAAAGCACTGGGAAGACAGATGTGGGAAAATAGGAAAAGCCAGTGAGTTTTGTCAAGGCAAGCAAAGGAGAAACAAAAATGCTGCAAACAATGTACAGCCTGATCAGGGTTTGGTTGAGGAGAAAGTGCCAGACCTCTTTAAAGAATTTATCTGCATGGGCAAGGTTTACTCATGTACACCAACAGGAGCAGGTAAAGAAACTAATATTTTCAGAGATTTGGGAGCAAGTCAATCTTTGATGGTGAGAGATGAGGGGAAATGTAATTCAGAAGGAGTATAGCCAGTAAAGGTGGGGTAATTTGTGGAATGCATGGTGAGGAAAGTAGTGTTCCAGAAATCTAGAAAGCTGGAAAGAACAGAGGAATCTTGCAATGCTTGTCCACAGATCTCTGAAGGCAGCAGGGCAGGGTTAATTGGGCAGTTAGGAAGGCATAACAAATACTTGCCTTTATCAGTTGTGCCATAGATTATAAAAGCTGGGAGGTTATGTTGGAGCTGTGCCAAACTTTGGTTAGGCTAGCTGTAAAACAACTGGAGTCGTTTCTGCGGTTCATATCACCACACGGTATCCGGATGTAATAGCTCTGGAGAGAGGACAGAGGGGATTCATTTGGATGTTATCTGGGATGGAACTGTTTAGCTATGAAAAAAGACTGGATAAAATTGGATTATTTTCCTTGGCGGTAGAGAAGGGTGAGAGGAGACCTAATTAGAATCATAGAATCATAGAGATGTACAGCACAGAAACAGACCCTTCAGTCCAACTTCAGTCCCATGTCGACCAGATATCCCAACCCAAATAGTCCCACCTGCCAGCACCTGGCCCATATCCCTCCAAACCCTTCCTATTCATATACCCATCCAAATGCCTTTTAAATTTTGCAATCGTACGAGCCTCCACCACTTCCTCTGGCAGCTCATTCCATACACGTACCACCCTCTGCATGATAAAGTTGCCCCTCTGGTCTCATTTATATCTTTCCTCTCTCACCCTAAACATATGCCCTCCAGTTCTGGAATCCCCCACCCCAGGGAAAAGTCTTTGTCTATTTACCCTATCCATGCTCCTCATGATTTTATAAACTTCTGTAAGGTCACCCCTCAGCCCCCGATGCTCCAGGGAAAATAGCCCTAGCCTAATCAACCTCCCCCTATAGCTCAAATCCTCCAACCCTGGCAACATTCTTGTAAATCTTTTCTGAACCTTTTCAAGCTTCACAATATCCTTCCAATAGTAAGGAGACCAGAATTGCACGCGATATTCCAAAAGTGGTCTAACCAATGTCTTGTACAGCCACAACATGACCTCCCAACTCCTGTACCCAATACTCTGACCAATAAAGGAAAGCATACCAAACGCCTTCTTCACTATCCTATCTACCTGCGACTCCACTTTCAAGGAGCTATGAACCTGCACTCTAAGGTCTCTTTGCTCAGCAATACTCCCCAAGACCTTACCATTAAGTGTATAAGTCCTGCTAAGATTTGCTTTCCCAAAAAAAAGCACCTCAGATTTATCTAAATTAAACCCCATCTGCCACTTCTCAGATGGCCCATCTGGTCCAGATCCTGTGTAATCTGAGGTAACCCTCTTCGCTGTCCACTACAACTCCAATTTTGGTGTAATCTGCAAACTTACTAACTGTACCTCTTATGCTCGTATCCAAATCATTTATATAAATGCCGAAAAGTCGTGGACCCAGCACCGATCCTTGTGGCACTCCACTGGTCACAGGCTCCAGTCTGAAAAACAACTCCCCACCACCACCCTCTGTCTTCTACCTTTGAGCCAGTTCTATATCCAAATGGTGAGTTCTCCCTGTATTCCATGAAACCTAACCTTGCTAATCAGTCTCCCATGGGGAATCTTGTCGAACACCTTACTGAAGTCCATAGAGATCACATCAACTGCTCTGCCCTCATCAATTCTCTTTGATACTTCTTCAAAAAATTCAATCAAGTTTGTGAGACATGATTTCCCATGCACAAGCCATGAGGTGGAAAAGGTAATGAGGGACATGAACAGTGTAAATAGAAAACAGCTGTTCCCCCTATTTGATCAAGAGCAAGGGGACATAAGTTGAAGGTGAAAGGCAGGAGGTTTAGAAGGGATTTAAGGAAAAATGTTTTCACTCAGTGTGGTGGGAATTCTGGAATGCACTGCCTGAAAGGGTAAGGGTGAGGGTTAGTGTTAACCTTAAA
Source organism: Chiloscyllium plagiosum (assembly GCF_004010195.1). Lineage (NCBI taxonomy): Eukaryota > Metazoa > Chordata > Chondrichthyes > Orectolobiformes > Hemiscylliidae > Chiloscyllium > Chiloscyllium plagiosum. Next base: position 67,197,499 of record NC_057711.1, read on the forward strand.
AAAGTGTATGGATTCACACTTGAAATGTCATAAAATTTAAGGCTACGGGCAATTGCTAGAAAGTGAGACTAGTGTAGATTTAGAGTAGTTTTTGTTGATGCGGACTCAATGAACTGTATGATTCTTTGATTCTTCCAGACAGTGGAACATGAAGCACTCTGACGTGGAAGGCCATGGAATACCTTTACATAGACGTTTGACATTGGGATCTTATTCCACTGTATGCAGCGCAGTTCATGCTACAATGAGGCAGTAGAGATTGTAAGTGCTGCATGGGTACTGAGACTTTGTCCTCTCAGCCCACATCACCCATCATTTCATCCAAGAAATTGTTGGGCAATACGTAGGGTTCAAAGTGAGAGGAAATCAGCTTCATGCCCTTTGTAACCTATGAGATCTCAGATTTACTTTGTGAATAGAGGTCTTTAGGTGCTATTTCTAAGTTGCTAGTGATTACTTCTGCTGGACAGAGATGACTATCTTCAATCTGCAACCACCAAGGATTTGGTCTAGATTGTTTGTGACCAGAATTTGCACCAGAGACACTGCGCGCAGTTCACACAGGGTATTATGATTACATAACTTCAACCCGTACTCTGAAAGTGCCTGACTATTGCAATTTTGGGATGCAGGTGATAGTCACAAACAGTCCTCACTGTGTCATTGGTCATTGCAGATTGAAGATGGCAAGGTGAGAGAAAGTGTCCTTGACTGAATGAGGCATCAAGGAGTTCTAGCAAAACTGGAATAAATGGGAATATTTATCAAAGCTTTTTTATCTTGCACTCATTATGACAATATGCAAGAAATAGCAAAATAGAGGAAAATACTTACATTTAAACTGAAGGAGAGTGCTGACTGTTTGACAATGTCTCCAAGAAGGCACCACAGTTAACAGCCAAGCTTTATTTAACTTTTAAACCTGATAGGGTGGCTTTGATTGATCAATGCATTATCCTGAACAACCCCGAGAATGGCTGTCACCTATTTTGCTGAGTTGTTAATGTGGTACTAAGTATGTCGGCCATATGCCTCAAAGACTGATGGATCCTAAAAGCAGCATATTGTTATGACTGTGATGGGAGAAATGTGCTGATAATCAAGTCTCACAATTGCAGCAGTCATAATATTAGCATAAATATTCAGTTTCCAAATGGCTAATTGCTTTTTTTTATTGAACTGAATAAAGTAAATGTTCACCAGATTTCTTTAATTAACTCATATAATATGTTTATTATAATCAAAACTTATTTTTAACATAATGGCAAATACTAGTCACCATCTAAACTACAATCTGGAATTAAAACTAAATCTCCTTAGTCCCAAACACAGACGCATTCATACAACACAAAAAATGGCAGATGGGAAAAGCTACCTCTATTGTCAAAATTCTGGAAGCAGATGCTAGGAGGTAATGATTACTCATCCACGAGATTTCCTATCAACAAAAATGTATTGAGTCTTTCAGAATTGTTCATAATCCACAAATTCAGGTTTTCAAAGTAGTCAGCAATTCTGGTATTTAGAAAGTCAGTCGGCTTCCCAGAACATCGACTGAGAACAGAATTTCATAAGCGATATTTACAGCTTCCGGAGTATCTTCATTAATGACTCCTTGGTCTGTAAAACAAACTTCTAAGTCCAGAAAGAGCTGATGGACAATCGTCAGTATAGACATTCCATGTTCTTTTCAAAGCTAGGTTTTCCATTAATTAAGGAAATAAACCCTACCTCTTATAGTTTTGAAAGCTTTGCGTAACTGTTTTCTGCAAAGTCACTTGAATTTTCTACAAACAGCAAGCAGCTTACAGCACACATAAATGGTTGACTTCACTCTTTAAAATGGAAAATGACCAAACCATTCCATATTACAATTTTTTTGCAGAGTACTTGAATATAAAGCTATATTCCCAACAACATTTCTTCACATGTTCACTAGAACCTACCATAGTCAACCAGCCTCTGTTTGCAAAACATTCAGACATTAGATGTGATTCTTTAATTGGTTCCATTTGCAGTAGCAGCGGATGCGGTGAGAACAAGGACCGGGGACTTCTGGGAAGGTAAATTTCCTCTTGACGACTCACCTCATGAAGAAGTGGAGCAAATGCTCAGCAGGCATGGACAAGGATACGGGGATTGGTGGGTATGTGAGCTGGTATATTCGGGCTGTGGCTAAACCCGATCACTACACGTGTAGTGTCCCCTACCCAGCCTCCTCCTTTAACCAAAAAAAAGACCATGTGTAGTGAGTTGGTAAGGTAAGGCCTTTCTTGTTTTCTTTTTCATTTACTCAATCTCTTTTGGAAATTTAGAGCAGGGGGATGGAAGCTAGGGCAGTTGCATGCTCCTCTTGCAGGACGTGGGAGGTAAGAGTCACTGCTGGTGTCCATGCTGACTTTGTCTGCGAGAAGTGCACCTAACTCCAATTCCTCACAGACCACGTTTGGGAACTGGAACTGGGTGAACTTTGGATCATTCGAGAGGCTAAAGGGTGATAAAGAGGAGTTATAGGGAGACAGTCACACCTAAATTACAGGATAAAGGTTGTTATGTTGTGTTGCCGTAGACTTACAAGACTATAGGGGCTACTTTCCCATTAGAGAGAGAAGTGACAGGTGGTGATTTAACCTGAGGGCCACCAGACCTCAGGCGAGGGAAAAGGTTGAGAAGGAGAGTCCTTCATGGGAACCTCAAACCAGTGATGGGAATTGAACCCACATTATTGGCATCACACTGCTTTGTAAACATAGCTGGGTGACTGTCAGGAGAAGGAAAGGGAATAGGCCGACAGTGCAAGCATCCCTTCTGGCCATTTCCCTCAATAATGAGTAGATTGTTTTGGATACTGTTGGGGGTAATGACCTGCCAGGGTAAAGCCACAGTAGCCAGGTTTCTGGCACTGAGCCTGGCTCTGTGGCTCAGAAGGGAAGGGGACAGAATAGGAGAGTGATAGTGACAGGAGATTCAATTGTGAGAGGAACAGGCAGAAGACTCCGTGGTCGCGAGCAAGATTCCCAGATGGTATGTTGCCTGCTGAGTGCCAGGGTCAGGGATGTTTTGGATTGAGTCTACAGGATTCTTAAGGAGGAGGGAGAGCAGCTAGAAGCTGTGGTACATATCAGTACCAACGACATAGATAGGGAAAGGGAGGAGGACCTGAAAAGAGAATATAGGGAGTTAGGGTAGAAGCTAGAAGGCAGGACGAGCAGACTAGTAATCTCAGGCTATCTACTGGTGACATGTGCTAGTGAGGCTAGGAACAGAGAGTGAGTGCAGATGAACACATGGCTGCATGGCTGGTGCCGGAGGGAGGGCTTCAGATATGTGGATCATTAGGATACCTTCTGGGGAAGGTGGGATGTGTACATGAAGGATGGGTTGAACCTGAACTGGAGGGGCACCAATATCCTTGGTAGTTTGCGAGAGCTGTTTGGGAGGGTTTAAACTAGTTTGGCAGGAGGATGGGAACTGGAGCTACGGATCTGAGGATGGAATAGGTCATGGACAGCCAGATACAGCATGCAGAGAGTCTGTGAGGAGCGTTACATACTTGACACGGCAAAGGTGAAGTCAGTGTGATGGGTTGAAGTGTGTCTATTTTAAGGCAAGAAGTATCAGGAATAAAGGTGACAAACTCAGAGCATGGATGAGCACTTGGACCTATGATGCTGGATATCACAGGAGTAGGAATGAATGTTGGATGTTCCTGTGTTTAGATGTTTCAAAAAGAATGGGGGGGGGGGGGGTAAAAGAAGTAGAGGAATGGCATTGCTAATCAGGGATAATATCACAGCTGCAGAAAGGGAAGTGGTTGAGGAAGGTTTTTCTACAGAGTCAGTATAGGTGGAAGTCAGGAAAAGGAAAGGAGTAGTCACTTTATTGGGATTTTTCTACAGGCTCCCCAGTAGCAACAGAGACAGAGAGGAGCCGATTGGGATGCAGGTTTTGGAATGATGCATAAGGAACAGGGTTACTGTCATGGGTGACTTTAGCTTCCCTAATATTGATTGGAACTTACTTTGTTCAAACAGTTTGGATGGAACAGTTTTTGTCAGGCGTGCCCAGGAAGGGTTCCTGACACAATATGTCGATAGGCTGCCTAGAGGCGAGGCCATATTGGATTTGGTGCTTGGCAATGAACCATGCCAAGTGAGAGAGCATTTGGGTGATCACAACTCCCTGATCTTTACTATACTCATGGAGAGGAATAGGAGCAGACAGTATGGGAAAGTATTTAATTGGGAGCGGGGGAATTACAATGCTATTAGGTAGGAACTGGGGCACCTAAATTGGGAGCAGATGTTCTCAGGGAAATGCATGATGGAAATGTGAAGGTTGTTTAGTAAGCACTTGCTGGTAGTACTGGACAGGCTTGTCCCACTGAGGCAAGGAAGGGTTGGTAGGTTGAAAAAAACACAAAGAATGTGGAACACCTAGTCAAAGGAAGAAGGAAACTTACTTGAGGTTGAGGAGGCAAGGATCAGAAAGGGCTTTAAAGGGTGACAAGGTAGCCAGAAAGAAATTGAAGAATGGACTGAGGAGAGCTAGAAGAGGGCATGAAAAAGCTTTGACGGGTAGGATTAAGGAAAACACAAGGACATTCTACACCTCTGTGAGGAACAAGAAAATGGCCAGAGTGGGGGTACTGCGATCAGGGATTGTGAAGGGAACTTGCGCCTGGAGTCAGAAGAAGTAGAGGAGGTCCTTAATGAATACATTGTTTCAGTATACATAACTGAAAGGGAGCTTGATGTTTCTGAGGACAGCATGAAACAGACTGACATGCTAGAACAGATTTATGTTAGGAAGGAGGATGTGCTGAAAATTTTGAAAAACATAAGGATAGATAAATCCCCTGGGCCAAATGGGATATTTGGTTACTACAGGAAGTGAGGGAAGAGATTTCTGCACCTTTGGTGATGATCTTTCCATCCTCACTGTCCATTGGAATAGTGCCAGATGATTGGAGGGTGGCAAATGTTATCCCCTTGTTCAAGAAAGTGAACAGGGATAATCCCGGGAATTATAGACCAGTCAGTCTTACATCTGTGGTGGGCAAAATGTTGGCGAGGATTCTGAGAGAACAGATTTATGACTATTTCAAAAACAATAGGTGGATTAGAGATAGTCAGCATAGCTTTGTGAGGGGCAAGTCAATCCTCATTAACTTTAATAAATTCTTTGAGGAGGTGATAAAACACGTTGATGAAGGTAAAGCAATGGATGTAATGTACATGGATTTTCGCAAGGGTTCCCTGTGGTTGTCTCATTCAGAAAGTAAGGAGGCATGGGATGCAGGGAAATTTGTCTGTTTGGATACAAAATTGGCTAGCCAATAGAAGACAGAGGATGGTGGTAGATGGAAAGTATTCGGACTAGAGCTGGGTGACCAGTGGTGTTACACAGGGATTGGTTCTGGGACCTCTGCTCTTTGGGATCTTTATAAATGACTTGGATGAGGAAGTGGAAAGATAAATTAGTAAGTATGCCAATGACACGAAGGTTGATGGAGTTGTGGGTAGTGTGGAGGGCTATTGTAAGTTGCAACGGGGCATTGGCATGATGCAGAACTGGGCTGGTAAGTAGCAGATGGAGTTCAACCTGGAAAACTGTGAAGTCATTCACTTTGGAAGGTTGAATTTGAATGGAGAATACAGGGTTAAAGCCAGGATTCTTGGCATTATGGAGGAACAGAGGGATCTTGGATCCATGTCCATTGAACCCTCAAAGTTGCCACCCAGGTTGATAAGGTTGTTAAGAAGTCATATGGTGAGTTGACTTCATTAGCAGGGGGATTGAGTTTAAGAGCTGCAAGGTTATGTTGCAGCTGTATAGAGCCCTGGCTAGATCACACTTGCAGTATTGTGTTCAGTTCTGGTCACCTCATTATAGGAAAGCAGAAGCTTTAGAGAGAGTGCAGAGGAGATTTACCAGGATGCTGCCTGCACTAGAGGGCATGCCTTATAAAGAAAGGCTTTTCTCATTGGAGTGAAGAAGGATGAGAGGTGATTTGATAGAGGCATACAAGATGTTGAGAGGCATGGATAGAATGCACATCCAGAGACTTTTTCCCAGGGTGGAAATGCTTATCACAAGGGGGCATAATTGTAAGGTAATTGGATGAAGGTTTAGGGGAGATGTCAGAGGTGTGTTCTTTTCACAGAGAGTGGTGGATGCACAGAATGCAATGCCTGCAGTGGTAGTAGAGTCATGAGGGACATTTAAGCGATTCTTGGATAGGTACATGAAAGATAATACAGTGAAGTCATGGCACAGGAGTATAATACTAGGGCCTAATATTTCACCTGTTTCATGACTCCTTCATCTGTGGCCATCTTTAATTGTTGAGGATGAGTGAGGAGGAAGATGATGGATGATGTGAGTATGAGTAGAGTCACGTTGGTTATTACACCAGAGAAAGTTTCTTGAAACAAAGGAATGGGATCTTTCATTTCCAGGTAGTAGCCGTAGAGGGAAAAGAGTGCTTGGATTAGGAGTCCCTCTGCCATTGCTAAAGGAAATCAATCTATAATCTTGAGTTGCTCTAATGGCACGGTGGCTCAGTGGTTCGCACTGCTGCCTCACAGCGCCAGGGATCTGGGTTCGATTCCAGTCTCATGTGACTGCTTGCGTGGAGTTTGCACATTTTCCTCATGTCTGTGTGGGTTTCCTCCAGTGCTCCAGTTTCCTCCCACAATCTAAAGATGTGCAGGTTAGGTGAATTGGCCAGGCTGAACTGCCCATATTGTTCAGGGATGCGTAGACTAGGTCCATTAGTCAGGGGTAAATGTGGTGTAATAAGGTAATGGGATGGGTCTGGGTGAGTTACCCTTTGGCAAGTCAGTGTGGACATGTTGGGCTGAATGACCTGTTTATGATTCTAAAGGTATGTAGATTGGTCTGATCTTGGAATAGGATTAAAGGCTGGCACCATATTGAGGGCTTAAGGGCCTGTACTGTGCTGTACTATTCTCTGTTCCATGACATTTGCTAAAGAGGCCTGAGTATGCAAAGAGTTATGCTTACAAGCAATTTTGGTTGGCATTTGGGCTTGTTTTGTGTGGTGCATTTGCATATACTAGAAACTGTAAATATTAAGACAAAGAGCCCAAATCTTTGAAGACAGAAAGGATATGTGCACATACTGTATAACTTCCACGTCAACAAAACAGGTGATATCTCTGATTCAGTTACCTTTACCAATCAATGTCACCTGGCGTGGTTCAAATGTTGAACAAAAGTTAACTGTCAGTCGTCATTAATTGGTGTATTCTCCATGACAATGCCTCTATCAGTAATTTAACAAATTAATATTGACTTCCTTTTAATTTAGTGCATTATGTGAACTGTTCTGATGGGTACAAACTAATAAGCTTTCACAAAATCTGCCTTTTATTCGCAAAACCCAAGTTCTGTGCTCCTAAACGACTATCGCTGATACCAAAGATGAAGCAACGTTGTGCCTGTATAACAATGATGTTGGGAAACACTGCATGCATCAGTCTGATTTATTAGGGAATATAATAACTTTATAAATTGAGAAGTTAACAAAATAATTCAAGCAGAAATTCTGAAAAAGACTGATATGGATTAGATAGCTACATGCAAGCATGAAGTAGTTTCTGTGAAACTGTAAAATCAAGCTAGGAATAAAAAGGAATGTTATGTCTGCTCAGCCATATTGTTCTGAATGTGAACTTAATGTTGCAACATGTAAAATATTGGAATTGCTTGATTTGTGGTACCAATGACATATACTGCCAATAAATTGGAGGATAACTAATATAAGGCTATTTAAACGAAAAGAGTGAATTGTTGGAGTCATTATAAGCAAATGATATAATGTAACTACAGTATTTGAACTTCACTTGAAAATGATTGGTACTGTTTGTTTCTGCTGTTTGAATGGTCGCAACGCGGACATTGAGAAAGTGTTGCGGACAGCTGACTCTTCAATTTTGAGATATTGTCGTTTGGTTGAAGCACATGCAGTGTGCTTGCTGTGCAGGTATCTGGTACATATTCTTGGTGTGAGCTGGACATAGTATTATGCTGTGCAGCAACATGTCCACCCCTTTGACTGATCATTGCTGACAAGCATGATAAGCTCGCTGGCTTTGCATCTGTGTGAAACTGCACAGCAAGACAGAAGCACTGTAAGTTTTCAAAGTGTGACTGAGGAAACAATACACTGAAAGACAAGGCAAGACAGGAATGCTATATGTTCTCAGGTAGCCAGAAAGTGAGTAGTTGCTAAGAGAGTGAATGAGCAGCCCTAAGATGCAGCCTGGTCCTGTCCCTGTAAGACAGTGTCCTCGTAGCAGTCATTACAATGGGAGCTGCTAGCACACCCCGAAGTGCAGCAGTACATAGCAGAAGCACACAGTGAGTGGATTGTACTACAATGGTGCAGAGAGGCTGGCATATGTTGGGCACCAATGTCTGTGGGTGTGGGGTGTATGTGGCCATTTGCCATGGGGAATTCCCAAACATGTTGGTGCAGGGTGTCCAAGCTGGCAATCCAGAGGAACAAACATGAGCTGGAGTCACCAGGAACCCAATCTGACTTCCACCTCTGAAATTCTTGCTGTCTAGTTTCTATCTGGCACATGATAGAGTGTGTTATTAATGAATAAGATATTAACCCATCTCACTTTTATTGTGATAAGGTTTAGATTTATTAATGCAATAATCCTTATTATAGGCATCTTGGTGCTCCCTAGTGCAAATCAAGTTTGGACATCCAAAATTCTGCTGGAAAATGCAACTTATGCACTTGTCACTGAACTTATCATGTAATTTTTCCAGATTTCTTGTCATAGCCCATGTCATTCAGGCCCATTTGTGCGTTTCATTGGAGGTCAATGCTTCTTCAAACAGAATACTTTGAAAAGAAACGTGTTTCAAAATCTCAGTTGCTTGTCCACATCAGTTATATTTTGCGCGCGCGTGTGCCTGTGTACACCTGTGTGTATGTGTGTGTGTCCAGCAAAGACTTCTGTGATTGAGTAACATTTAAACATTTTTACTAACAGGCAGATATACCAGGTTTGAGATCCACATTACTACTTGTCGCAGATATGGCATTAAGGAGGGGATTTGTAACATTAGAAGCTTAGCAGAGCTGATGGCCAGTGAACTCTCTGAATTCCAATATGCACACAATGTGTAGAAGATTTGGTTTACAATTTGCTTCTGATTTTCATTTGCATTGTGCATGGAGAGATTGAAGATTTATCTGTCTTTGGAGTGACCATTGTATTTTAAAGCGTCTCCTTTTACTGCAGATTATTAATTGAATGAATTGAATTGAATTTATTGTCACGTGTGCCGAGGCACTGTGAAAAGCTTTGTCTTGTGAGCAATACAGACAGACCACATAATTAAGTAGTATAGATAGTAAATAATAGATAATCAGTGGCAAATACAAAAATACAGGTACAGACTAATGTTAGGACTTTGTGAGTCTATTCAGTATTCTAACAACAGTAGGGTAGAAACTGTTACAAAACCGGCTGGTGCGTATGTTCAGGCTTCTGTACCTTCTCCCCAATGGTAGAGATTGTAGAAAAACATTGCCAGGGTGAGATGGATCTTTGAGAATGCTGGCGGCCTTTCCTTGACAGCGGGCCTGGTAGTTGGATTCTATAGATGGGAGATCGGTCTTTGTGATTGTATGGGCCGAGTTCACCACTCTCTATAACCGTCTCCCATCTTGAATGGTACAGTTGCCATACCAGGTAGTGATACATCCAGACAGAGTGCTCTCGATGGAGCACCTATAAAAGTTGGTAAGGGTATTTGCCATCATGTCAAATTTCCTCAGCTGCCTGAGGAAGAAGAGATGTTGTTGGGCCTTTGCAACCAGTGCATCCACACGAAGAGTCCAAGAAAGCTTGTTGTGGATGACCACTCCCAGGAGCTTGACACTCTCCATTCGTTCCATTTCTGTGCTCTTAATGTGTAGGGGGCATGAGTAACATCCCGCCAAAAGTTAATAATGAGTTCCTTGGTTTTTCTGGCATTGAGAGCTAGGTTGTTCTCAGTGCACCATTTTTCCAGGTCTTCCACCTCCCATCTGTAGTCTGTTTTGTCGGTATCTGAGATTCAACTGACTACGGTGGTGTCACCAGCGAACTTGTAAATGGCATTAGTCTGGTATTTGGTGACGCAGTCATGGGTATACAGTGAGTACAGTTGGGGGCTGAGTATGCATCCCTAGGGGGCTCCAGTGAGTGTTAGTGACAATGAAATATTGTCCCCAATCTTCATTGATTGTAGGATCCAGTTGCAGAGAGTGGGGCTTAGTCCGAGATCACTAAGTTTAGTAATCAGTCTCGAGGGGATAATAGTGTTGAAGGCTAAACTGTAGTCAATGTGTAGGATTCTTACATAGCTGTTCTTGGTGTCAAGATGTTCAAGGGAAGAGTGATGGGGATGTGATATGGCACTGACGTGGATCTGTTGGTCAGATAGGCAAATTTGAGAGGGTCAAGAGTAGTGGGGAGGCTGGAGTTGAATAATGAGACAAGATTAGAGTGATGCTGGAAAAGTACAGAATGTCAGGCAGCATCCGAGGAGCAGGAAAATTGACGTTTCGGGCAGGAGCCCTGGAGTTGATTAATGCCATGACCAGTGTTTCAAAGCACTTCATGACCACCGAATTTAGGGCCACTTGGCAGTTGTCATTGAGACATAGTGCATGAGCCTTCTTGGGCACAGGGATGATTTTGGCCCTCTTGAAACAGGCAGGAACAGTGGCCTGCTGCAGAGAGAGGTTGAAGATGTCTGAGAAGCCCTCTGCCAGTTGATCTGTGCATGCTCTGTGTGCATGGCATGGTACTCCGGCTGGTCCCATCGCTTTCCTTGGATTCACACGAAGGAAAACTGATCTGACCTGTTAGGATAGGTTCTCAGGACTTGTCGGCATAGGTGTTACCTCTCCTCCGAAATTCTGCTCAAAGCCAACATAGAAGGCATTCAGACTATCTGGGAGGGTATGTCATCATCTGCTATCTTGCACTATCTCTTTTTAGAACCTGTGATGTCATTCAGTCCTCGCCATATTCGCCGGGTGTCTGTCTGGGTCTCTAGTTTGTATCAGTATTGGTCCTTGGCTGTCTTAATGGCTCTGCAAAGGTCATACTTGGATTCCTTTTATTTGAATGGGTCTCCTGATCTGAAGGCCTCACGCCTGGTTTTTAGCAGGTTCTGTGTGTCCTGATTCATCCAGGGTTTCCTGTTGGGGAACACCAGAATTAACTTCTTTGGTATGCAGTCCTCCACACATTTGGTGATAAAGTCTGTGACAGTAGTGGCGTACCCGTCCAAGGTACCTGCGGACTATTTGAACATGGTCCAATCAGCCAATTCCAGACAACACCGGGAGTTGATCCTCTGCCTCCTCCGACCAGCACTGGACCTGTATCCACAAGGAGGTCTCCTGCTTGAGCTTTTGCCTGTAAGCCGGGAGAAGAAACACGGCATTGTGGTCAGAGTTCCTGAAATGACGGCAGGGGATGGAGCGGTTGGCATCCTTCACAGTGGTGTCGCAGTGGTCTAAAATGTTCGGGCCCCTGGTGGGAAGGCAATGTGCTGGTGGTACTTGGGCAACACCTTCATTGGTTTTGCTTGAATGAAGTCACCAGTCACAATAAACAGGGCCTCAGTGTGTTCAATCTCCAGGGTGTTAGTGGTGGAGTACAGCACATCCAGAGCTTCCTCAACCTTTGCTTGTGGCGGTATATACACAGCAGTTAGTATAGCAGCAGTAAATTCCAGTGGTAGGTAGAAGGGGTGGCATTTGATGGTGAGGAGTTCAAGGTCTGGGGAGCAATGGCTGCCCAGGGTTGCAATGACCATGCACCACAAGCTGTTGATTAAAAAGCAAACCCCTCCGCCCTTTGTCTTACCCGAGGACACTGTCCATACAATGGATAGAAAAACCATCAGCCTGAAGTGCATAGTCGGGAATGGATGGGCTGAGCCAGGTTTCTGCCTGGTTAGCATTGTTGCATTCACAGAGTCTTTGCATGTCATCATATCTGGTCAGAATGTTTATTCAGCTGAGGAGATGCAGCACAACTCCAGTGGTATTCCTCACCTTACTCTAGCTCAAGTCAGACTATCTTTCCCACTTGGGCTTTCTTATCTGACAAACCTGCAATTTTAATTTTGTATGTAGCATCAGAATTATATTTGGATCTTCACACTTTGTTGATGTTAGAAGAAATTTATTTGTGTTTTGCATCCTTCTTATGTGGAAGAAATAGAGAGGATAAAATATTACATGAATTGGCAATTGACACTCTGTTTATTGTATAATCACACGTAATTGCACAAAACTTTACCAAGTGGAAAGGACAGGTGGTAAAAATAATTTATGGTACCACTTCTCAGATTCATCACTTAGGTTAATTATTGGTATTTCACAGCATAGGAACAAGCATAGACCATTTAGCTGCTGTAGCCATGATGTTATTCAACGAGGACATGGCTGATCTGTGACCCAACTCCATATATCTGCATATGTCAACATTTCATGACACCTGAAATAAAAAAAAATCCATTGACTGAAGATTTAAGTTATTTGACCTAACTTTCATTGCCTTTTGAGCAGGAGTGTTCCAAACTTCAACTCATCTTTTTTATGCAAATGTATTTCCAAGTTTACTCCTGGAAGACGTTGTTTCTCGATTTTGTTCCTTGTTGCTAAACCAGCTGAAATAGTTGCTCCACATTTCTGCTATCTATTTTCCTTATTAATACGAGCCTTTAGTCAAATCATCCCTTAACCTTCTTAGAGTCTACAGAATACATCCCGAGGTTGTATAATCTTTGGTTTTAATTTAATTGATAATCAGGTTGTGTGCTTCCACTTTTTAGATAGTATACTGTCTGTACTTTTTAAGTCCAAAGTTGATGACCTTACATTTGCCTACAATAAAATCTTTTTGCAAGAATTCACTCATTCACTTAATCTATTGACATATCTTCATAATTTTCTGCTTCCACCTGCCCAGTGCATAACTTTTCAATAACAGCAACTATGGTTTTGTGGCTTTCTACTCCCTCATCTATGTAATTAAAGAATATGATGAATGGTTGAGACCAAATACAGATCCTTGCAGGACATCACTCATCACATCCCGTCAATTAAAGCACCTGCTTATTATTCCAACTCTATAATCTTGCCATAGAATTAATTTCCCAGCTGGTTTCCCTTCAATTTCAGCTTTCTTTCTCATGACAGACTTTATCAAATCCCATCCAAAGTAATGTCCAAAGACCTTCCCTATCACCTCTTCAAAAAACTGATCACATTTGATACATATGTACTGTTGTTTGTAAACACGCATCTCTCCATGACTGGTGTGTTATGTTTTGCAGCAGAAGTGCAAAATACCTTTCAGGGTCATTTTCCAGATGTCATTGGCATTTCATGGCATATAGGCAATGCTATGAAGGGATCAATTTTCAATTTAATGAGCTCTGTCCTCTTACAGTTGACAGGTTGAGGAAAACATGCTGTTACATCCAAATTACTTCACTTAAGCCCAAACTGTAAGTGCCTGTGCTTGTACATAAGTATATGTATACCAGAGCCGGAATAGTTGTTCATTGAATTTTTAAGTACTATGTGGTCTATGTCTCATATAATATTATATATATTATATATGTCGTAAGAGCTAAGATAAGGCTCATATCATGATTATTAAAGATCATCAGTTATCGTGCCATTCTGTCATGTCATGGACGAGATGAAAATTTTTGAGTTATTAGTTATTCCATACTTATTTGTTGATCCTTGTAACTTTCTAACAACAGAAGTTACACTAATTGCTTTATTCCTAATTCCCTAATTTCCTTATTTCACCTTTCTTAAAGAGCAGCACAACAATGTTCTGAACTAATAATAGTATGCTGTTCAAATAGAGAGGACTTTGAAAGGTTATAGCTTAGGCAGCTGCTTTAGTCTAGGAGAGAGTGAGGTTTGCAGATGCTGGAGATCCGAGTTGAGAGTGTGTTGCTGGAAAAGCACAGCAGGTCAGGCAGCATCCGAGGAGCAGGAAAATCGATGTTTTGTGCTGGAGCACTTCTATCTGACCTCCATTAAAGTCTTAGTTGGGATAGAAGCCATCTGGTCCCTATTCTTTTGTCCTTATTATCTTCATAACCATTACTTTGCTAGCATTACTTTTAGTGAGACACTCTGCCATATTCAATATTAGTTTTTTTGAAATGTCTGGCAAGATATTACTTTCCTTGTGGTGAATGTTGATGCAAAGTAGTTCAATGTGCTCGCCATTTTAAAATTTTCATTGATAATACCTTTTATCAGTTTTCAAAGGACCTACATATTTCCTGATCAATCCTTTTTCATTAAGGTAATTACCAAAAATATTGAGGTTAATTTTGCTATCACTTGCAAGTTTTTTTCCAAAAACTCTTTAAAAAAAATTATGACTTAGTTTGTCACCTTTCGTTCTTTGTACCATTACCAACCTGTAATACTTATCGTGGTTCTTGCATTCATCTTTTCTTTTTCCTTTAGTTTTATATTGTTATTTATTTCTGTGGTCATCCGTAGTTGTTTATTTTTCGTAGGCACCTTAGGTTATAAATTGGCAGCTTTGTATAAAACTACTTTGAACACATCCCACTGTATGGTTCATTGTTTTCTTATCTCAATCATTTAAACCTATAATCTGTAGAAAATTCCAATATACTGCCAAAGGTTCAAAGGTTAAAAATAAATCAAGTACAGAGTCAGTGCTTTGGAAGCATGAGGAGATTTATATTACAAGGTAGAAAAGTTGATGACTTGTGATTTCAAAATCCTTGAGCCTTAGTGAGAAGCAGCCATTATTGAATAACTTCCTGTTTGAGACCCTTTTCAATCAAAATCTTCTGCCTGTATTATTATACTACAAGTACATATCAGAATGTACAACCTGTTCCATGTATTACAATCCTATGATCCTATTTTGATGCCCTTTTATATATCATGATTAAATTTTAAAAATTCAATTCGTTTCCATAATAAAATGCTGTACACTCAGTTGTATTTCTTATATTGTTACAGATTTTGATCACTTGGAGCTTTCAAAGTACAATATTTGGCAAAATACACAATTGATTTCCTATCTTCAGTGAAATGTTAGCATTGAGATTTTTATTTGAAGCAGAATTAAATTATGACATTGACATTAAGAACATACGCTACCATATTGTTACATATAGGCAAAAGTGAGGACTGCAGATGCTGGAAACCAGAGTTTAAATCAGAGTGGTGCTGGAAAAGCACAGCAGGTCAGGCAGCATCCGAGGAGCAGGAAAATTGACATTTCGGGCAAAAGCCCTTCATCAGGAATAGCGGCAGGAGCCTTTCCTTTCACCCTAACAGGAATATACTTTCTCTGGATTTTCATTATCTCATTTCTGAAGGCTTCCCATTTTCCAGCCATTCCTTTACCTGTGAACATCTGCCCCCAATCAGCTTTTGAACTTTCTTGTCTTATAATAATATTATTACCCATTCTTATGTGTGTGACAGAACAACTATCAGATAGTATATTCCTGTTAGGGTGAAAGAAAAGGCTGGTAGCTATAGAGAATGCTGGATGACCAAAGAAATTGAGGGTTTGGTTAAGAAAAAGAAGGAAGCATATGTCAGGTATAGACAGGATAGATCGAATGATTTCTTAGAAGAGTATAAAGGCAGTAGGAGTATACTTAAGAGGGAAATCAGGAGGGCAAAAAGAGGACATGAGATAGCTTTGGCAAATAGAGTTAAGGAGAATCCAAAGGGTTTTTCCAATACATTAAAGACCAAAGGGTAACTAGGGAGAGAATAGGGCCCCTCAAAGATCAGCAAGGCGTCCTTTGCATGGAGCCGCAGATAATGGGTGAGATACTAAATGAGTATTTTGCATCAGAAAAGGATATGGAAGATATAGAATATAGAGAAAAAGATAGTGACACCTTGAAAAATGTCCATTTACAGAGGAGGAAGTGCTGGATGTCTTGAAATGCATAAAGGTGGATAAATCCCCAGGACTTGATCAGGTGTACCCGAGAACTCTGTGGGAAGCTAGAGAAGTGATTGCTGGGCCACTTGCTGAGATATTTGTATCATCGATAG
>NC_057711.1:67213882-67229678 GCF_004010195.1 Chiloscyllium plagiosum
CAGTAAGGCGTTCAACAAGTTTCCCCATGGATGACTGGTTAGTATGGTTAGATCTCGTGGAATACAGGGAGAACTTGCCATTTGGATATAAAACTGGCTCAAAGATAGAAGTCAGAAGGTGGTGATGGAGGGTCGTTTTTCCAGACTGGAGGCCTCTGACCAGTGGAGTGCTACAAGGATCGGTGCTGGGTCCTCTACTTTTGTCATTTATATAAATGATTTGGATGCAAGCATAAGAGGTATAGTTAGTAAGTTTGCTGATGACACCAAAATTGGAGGTGCAGTGGACAGTGAAAAAGTTTCCATCAGGAACTTAATCAGATGGGCCAATGGGCTGAGAAGTGTCATATGGAGTTTAATTCAGTTAAATGTGAGGTGCTGCATTTTGGGAAAGCAAATCTTAGTAGGACTTTAGCTTAGATTACTTACAGTGTGGAAACAGGCCCTTCAGCCCAACAAGTCCACACCAACCCTCTGAAGAGCAACCCACCCAGACCCATTCCCCTACAGCTAACACTATGGGCAATTTAGCATGGCCAATTCACCTAACCTGCACATTTTTGGAGTGTGGGAGGAATCCGAGGAAACCCACACAGACATGGGGAGAATGTGCAAACTCCAAGCAGATAATTGCCTGAGGCAGGAATTGAACCCGGGTCTCTAGCGCTGTGAGGCAGCAGTGCTAACCACTGTGCCACCGTGCACACTTATACACTTAATGGTAAGGTCCTAGGGAGTGTTTCTGAACAAAGAGACCTTGGAGTGCAGGTTCATAGTGGAGTCGCAGGTAGATAGGATAGTGAAGAAGGTTTTTGGTATACATTCCTTTATTGATCAGAGTATTGAGAACAGGAGTTAGGTCATTTTGCAGCTGTACAGGACATTGGTTAGGCCACTGTTTGAATATTGTGTGCAATTCTGGTCTCCTTCCTATCGGAAAGATGTTGTGAAACTTGAAAGGGTTCAGAAAAGATTTAGAAGGATATTGCCAGGATTGGAGGATTTGAGCTAAAGGGAGAGGGTGAGTAGGCTGGGGCTGTTTTCGCTGGAGTGTTGGAGTCTGAGGGGGTGACCTTATAGAGGTTTATAAAATCATGAGGGGCATGGATAGGATAAATGGACAAAGTCTTTTCCCTGGGGTGAGGGAGTCCAGAACTAGACGGCATAGGTTTAGGGTGAGAGGGGAAAGATATAAAAGAGACCTAAGGGGCAACATTTTCACACAGAGGGTGGTACGTGTACGGAATGAGCTGCCAGAGCAAGTGGTGGAGGCTGGTACAATTACAACATTTAAAAGGCATTGGATGGGTATATGAATAGGAAGGGTTTGGAGGGATATGGGTCGGGTGCTGGCAGGTGGGACTAGATTGGGTTGGGATATCTGGTCGGCATGGACAGGTTGGACCGAAGGGTCTGTTTCCATGGTGTACATCTCTATGACTCGTAAGTCACACAAAAACTAACACCAGATATCAGAGATAATGCTTACTCAATGTGAACAGGTACCTAAATGAATACATGTTGATTATTTAAAGAATGCAGTTAAAAGTTAACACCAAATCTCAAGATTAAAATATATGATATCTACCCAGATTTTCAATTTTCAAAGATAAAGTTGTATACTTCTAACTAATGACTGACATTGAGATTCATCTCTCTTCAGTGTCTCAATATAATCCTCTTGACTAAACTATAAATGATCAGAGGCCAATGTGTTCTGCTCTTTAGTTTATCTTAATCTGCAGTTCATTTGGAAGCCACCAATCTAGTTGATTGCTTTATTTCAAATGCATTTTCAAGACTTTTATCTTGTGCTGGGCACATGCATGTCTCGGAAATGTGCCAGCTTGGTCTATGAGTCATTAATGGATCTAATGTATAGTGCAATTACAATGAAAATCTCAGCCAATACGTGGAATTTGCTCAAGAAATATTAAAAATGATTTAAGGAACCACCATATCAGCAGATACTTTCATTAATTTATTTTTCCATTCCTATATCAAGAAACTCGATCTCCCTTTCTTAATATCTCTTTAAGAAATGTACAACACCAAGGACTTTTAGAAATAAAGCAGATTCATCTGAATGCAGGAGTCAAAACATTTATTAATGACAAATTGTAGATAAAGTACATATTTTGTTGAGCTTTACACCTTGCACTCATCAGGACTTTTCCCAAGAATACAAATGCAAGGTGGGGAACCAATATTGTTACTGCATGACAGAAGACTGCTGATTGGTTGGCAAGTGAACTCTAAGTGGTAGAGGTATTGCTGTGGATAATGCTTGTATTAATGATCAATCTATTCAGTCTGATTGAAAACCCTGTTCAATTGTAGAATTGTGTCACACTTTAGCATTATCAATACATTTGGTAAGGAAAATTGACACAATGTTTGGTTTAATACACTATTGATAAAATTCAATAGAAAGTTTACATGTTCCTAACTTACTTATAAGTTGAACTATATTATTGATATTCCAATACTGCACATTGCTGTGCCGCTGTCTTAAATAATCATTTGCAGCCCCAGAATTGGTAAAAGCAAGGGAATATGCTTAACCTTAGGGGACTGTATTAACTTTCTAAAGCAATAGCATTTATTGCACTATGGTGACTTTTTAAAGAGAATGTTATATTGTATCCTTGTAAAACAGCATAGCTTTTTTATTTATAGCTTCGTTTCAGATGCTAGTTGTGTGGAACCAATACATTCAATTTTAAACATGCACAAAAAGATAGGGCAGAATCTTTCTCGACCCTGAACAATTTGCACTAATGAAAGAAAGTTGGGAAAATTATGTGAGATGCAAGGAGCTTCTCAGTATCAAGAGCAAAAATGTTTAAGTTTCCAACTAAATGTTGAATGGCAAGACAACATTCTTCCCAGTGAGCAGAGGAGGGTGATTTACATGCATTACCATGCTTTGACTTCCCATTATTAATTAATCTGGTCTCATTTATATACAGGTTCTCATTCACCATCACATCAGATAGAAACTAGATGGCGAAAGTTCCTGACGTGAAAGTCAGAGAGTTTACCTGATGAATCCCGCTCACTGCTTGCACCTCTGAACATCCATCTGGGACTCTGGGCACCATCTTCTCAGGTTAGGCTTCATGGACTGCAACCACATGTACCCTCTGCCCACAGACCTCAGCATCCTGTAGTACCAGCCTCACTGTATAATCTTGGTACTTCACTGATTCGCTTAGATTACAGTTCTACACTTCAATGTTTCTTCTTTGAACAGAGTCGAAAAGTGTGGCGCTGGAAAAGCACAGAGGGTCAGGCAGCATCCGAAGAGCAGGCGAGTCGACGTTTCGGGCATTAGCCCTTCAATAGCCCATTCCTGATGAAGGGCTTATGTCTGAAATGTCGACTCTCCTGCCTGACCTGCTGTGCTTTTCCAGCGCCACACTTTTCAACTCTGATCTCCAGCATCTGCAGTCCTCACTTCCTCCTAGTTGTTGCAACCTTACTGCAAAGCTTCTTCCAAGGATGCCCATCTTGAAGAAGTTCTCCTTCTCCCTCCATAAGGATCTCAGTGAGTCTCTCTCTCTCTCATTGCACCCCCCCCAGGTCATCTCCTCTACCCTGAACCTGTTCAGCCACCTCCTGAAGCAGACTGCCATGTCTCCTTCCTCAGCACCTGCTTACACAACCAACCTCACCCACACGGGCTCAAGACTACATTCAGACCAAACAATTTGGACCTGACCAGGACAACCATGACCTACGACAGCTCCAAAACCTCCAGAAACAGTTCTCCCTCTGGATCCTCTACTCCACACTCACAGCAATGTGCTGCCACCTACTCTCCCTGTATATAGCCCTGCCCCAGCTCAGAGCCACATTCTCTCAGACCTGTAAAGGACCTCTGCTGTTCTTCATCCTGAGGAGGATCCACACACTCAACAAATGCTTTTGGTCCAGCTTATCGGACATCAAAGGACGTAAGTAACCAAGCTCTCACATACTTACCTCCAAACCCGGGATTCCACGGCCACTCTAGACCCTTCCCCCAGCCTCCGGAACTGGTTGGATGCCATTATCCATGCGGCTGCTACAGCCACCACCAGTGCAAATGATGATGCCACTTCCACTCCTTTGCCCCACGGATTGCAGCCACTGCCAACTATACTGCCTCTGCGATTGCTGCCAGGGCTACTGCCTCCAAGAACACTTCCCCTATGTCAGTTCTGCCCCTGTTTGCCACCACTTCTACCCCTACTGTTGCCACTCACCAGAACATTGCCAACTACTGCGTCGCCCCGCATACGCTGTCGCATCTGTTTGCACTGCCATAGATGTCACTTTTGCCCCGCGTTTGTAGCCAAATGTGCCAATTCCGCTCTCACTGATGTTACTCACCTCAGCCCTGCCAACCATGTTGCTTACACAGCTGCTGCCGTCAAAGACACCACTTTCACGAATGCCGCCTGGAATGGCACTTCCGCCCCATGGGTGCTACCAAGTGCATCGCTTCTGGCACCTGACCACTGCCGTTTATGTCACCTCCTCTGGTGATGTCACTCCATGATGTCACCAATGATCACATGACCACTCCAACTCCTGAGACAGTCTCCAACCCATCTCCACACCAGGACCCAGACCCTAGCTCTGCTGGTTTTTTATCATCCCTCCAGACCTCCCACTCACTGAGGATGAACGATCATTCCTCAATAAAGGTCTCACTTTTATCCCACTATGCTCCTGGGTCAACTAATTCCTTATGTGTTGTGACATCAAACTTTTCTTCCACTGCCTTCACGCTTTCTTTTTCCATTGGGACTCCCACTCACCCTGCCTCCAACACAGTCCATTCACTTGGACACCCCATCCTGGTCTGTTACCTGCCCTTGACCTCTTTATCTCCAACTGCTGCCATGACATTGACCACCTCAACCTGTCCACCCCTCTCACCTGCTCCAACCTCTCACCCTCACAATGCGCAGCCCTCCACTCCCTCTGCTCCAACCCCAAACTCACCATCAAACCAGCAGACAAGGGGGGGGGGTGGGGTGCAGTGGTAGTTTGGTGCACCGACCTCTACACCGCTGAATCCAGGCACCAAATCATGGATATCGCCTCCTACTGCTCCCTTGACCACGACCTCACCTCCCATCACCAAACCAGACATTCCTGATGAAGGGCTTATGCCCAAAACATTGATTCTCCTGATGCTTGGTTACTGCTTGACCTGCTGTGTTTTTCCAGTGCACACTTTTCAACTCTGATCTCCCGCACCTGTAGTCCTCAGTTTCTCTTCCTTCTTCTTGAAACACACCAGCAGCTTTCCTTGGCATGTTGCTGCCAGTATACTGTGTTTCAGAAGGCATGGGATACTGTGGTGGAATAAGTGGGCAATATTAGCAATCAGCTATGACCTTAATGTTGGTGGTGGGCAGGAGGACAATACTGCATAATGGTTGACAAGACTAAAGTGTGGGATGAGAGCTCAGTGTGCAAGGATGAGAGCTGCAGAAGTAATTTGAGGTCGTACCGTGTGGAGGGTTGTTAAGGATGGGCTTTCCTTGGAGTCCCAGGATGGAAAGCACATCGCGTTTCAGGTGCTCTTTAATTACCAGGCTGAACTTGCATCTCACTGTGCTGACTGGGACTTACATTTCCTGTCATACTCATGCGACTTGAAACTGCGTATAGAGCTTGATTCGTGAATGAAGTGAAGACATTAAATATGCAATTGAATTAGTCAGGCACTTTCATGCCAACAGTAATCAAGCATTATGTATGTAAAAGGCACAAGGTGTACATCTATGTGGGGTGCAAATGCTGGTTACCTACATGGGTAGTACAGTGGCTCAGTGGTTAGCACTGCTGCCTCACCGAGCCAGGGGCCCAGATTTGATTCCAGGTTTAGGTGACTGTCTGTGTGGAGTTTGAGCATTCCCTGTGCCTGTGTAGATTTCCTCTGGGTGCTCTGGTTTCCTCCCACAATCCAAAATGTGCAGGTTAGGTGAACTGACCATGCTAAATTGCCCATCGTGTTCAGGGATGTGTAGATTAGGTGCATTAGTCAGGGGTACATATAAAGAAATGGATCTGGGTGGGATACTCTTTGGAGGGTCATTGTGAACTTGCTGGGCTGAAGGGCTTGTTTATACACTGTATGGATTCTATTAGAAATGCCAATGTACAATTCATTGTGATCATAGGTATCTCATCTTGGAGTGGGTTCCAAATCCCTGGGAGTTAACATGTCGAGAACTCTTAAGATTCTACCTTGTTTCAAGGGCCAGATGCCTTAAAAGGATGCTTACTGGGAGAAAAGGGCCACCATTTACAAACATTTTTCTTCCAGTCTTAACCCGACACTCTTTTTCAATGGATGAGAGCTGGATACAGTGATCAATCACTGGTAATAAACGTATTGTTGCTTGAAAGGAATGCAGCCCTGGTTTGTTTTCAGAAGAAAATGCAGCTTTTGCTGTTTTTAATGTCCTTTTGCTATTGTTGAATAAAAATGGATGTTTTGAACTGTTTGAAGGCTTTTGAGTACGTGATGCTCCCACATTGAACAATGAGATGTTATGCAATGCTGGGCATTAGGGAAAGAGCAGAGAATCCTTAGACAAGGCTCTAAGATGGTAGAAGACTAAGGACAGTTATCCTTTGTAGCTTGATTCTAGTAGCTGCATTTACAATGACAGTCAATCAGGCAGGCGATGATGTATTAGCAAGGGAAGAAAAAGATAGACATGCATATCCAAGAATTTGCTACACCCTATGCATAGGTCCCTACCGCTGTATTTGAATTGTTTGTCTGAAAAGGCGAGTAATACACATTCAATAAGGCTAGGGCAGGCTATTACTTGGTCTTCCAGGATTGGCTGATGTTTCCGGATCTGCAGTCGTTGATTTGGATTTCCCCTCTCATCTAGTGCTGGTTCTGTTTATTGGGTTATCTCACCGAGGTGGTCTCTCTGGATCTAGTCAGTCTGAGGATACTTGCTACAAAGTAGAAGGAGACGGAGACGCTGTGCAGCTTGCCTGTCAGTCAAAGGTGCTCCCTGCAGATGCTGTTGAGGAAGGTACAAAAGCAGAGAGAGCTGAGGCTTCAGGTTTCTCCTTTTGTCTCCCTCTTCACCCACAACCCCTTTCACCTTCATGTCACAGACTAACCTCTTATCAGGGACTTTATCGAAAGCCTCTGAAAGTCCAAACATACCACATCCTCCTCATCAACCTTCCTGTTACATCCTTGAAGAATTCCAGTAGATTTGTCAAGTATGATTTCTCTTTTGCACATCCATGCCTACTCTGACTGATCCTGCTACTGTTTTCCAAATACTTGACTATTTATTCTTTTATAATGGACTCTAGCATTTTCCAGGTGAAAGTGATGAAGAGCTTTGCCCGAAACGTCGATTTTCCTGCTCCTTGGATGCAGCCTGACCTGCCATGCTTTTCCAGCACCACTCTAATCTTGACTAGCATTTTCTACACAACTGACGTCAGGCTGTCTGGTCTGTAATACCTAGTCTTCTCTCTGCCTCCCTTCTTAAGTAGAGGGCAACAATATCTAGAGTTTAGTGCTAAGATGATCAAACAGTATCTGGAGAAAGTGGGAACATGGTACTGAGATGGCTGATCAAGCCATGATCATATTGAATGGTGGAGTAAATTTGAAGGGCAAAATGGCCTACTGCTCTTCCTGTTTTCTATATTCCCACATTTCTATGAAAGCAAAGAGGAACTTGACAAACTAAACCCTAATTAAAAGTAAGTATTGTCATGGCGCTATCTCATTCTACCAGCCATCATGTATAGTGGGCAATTCTCATTTGTACAAACACAACCATGATCAGCAGTGGACTCTGTTGCAAAGGAGGGAAGGCAATGTCCTAGAAGCAGCCAGGATTTAACATGGGAATGTGATAAATTCTTGAAAATTATCCAGTGTTCTTAGCATTGTGACAAAATGTGCAACTGAGGGTCCACTCCTCATTTTGGATTTTTGGCTGGTGTCCTGAGTAATTTTCATTCAAAGACGCAACACAAGTGTCTATGTTCTTGTCCAACTAAAACAAAATCTCTGTAATGTGAAAGCCAAGCTGCAATGTATTTTTAACATGATTTACCTGAAGCAGTTGTTGATGCTGCCTCCCTATTCCATTATATGAATAACATTGTAGCTGAGTTTTGAGAAGACATTTTCAGTTTATTTTAAACTTCGCATTACTCTTCTGTTTGTGCAAGAGCGTCCTTCTGCTAACAGCGTTTATTTAATTGGGTTGACTATTTCTAGCATTTTTAATTTCAACATTGACAATATGTTCCAGTATGCATCACTAGTGAGTGACCATTAACTTATTGCTAAGTTACTATTTTATTCTCGATATTAATAGAATGTAAGTGTGACAGTGAATCGTCAACAAAAGGTATTCCGTGACAACTGATTTACTAAGACATATGATCCTAGTGAACTATTGGTGTTTCACAAGTACCATGTGGGTTTTTGCTGATGTTGCATCAGCCTCTACAGTTGTGGAATAAAGTAAGGTAAATTGCTTTTTTTATAATTAATTCATGCAAAGTGGGTGATTTAATCTCATTTCTGTGGGTCCAGTGCTTTCAGATAATCTGACCAGACAGTGAAAGGAATAAAGGATTGGTCAACCCAGTTCCCAAAGAACATGGCCTCACTCTTGCCTCACATGTAGGCCAGACGTTTTCGTGCCCAAAGGACATTATTGAACCAAATGAATTTTTCTGGCTATGGTTTCATTGCCATTGTTAGACATTTTATTCCAGATTTGTAATTGAATTAAAATTCCATCATCTGCCATGACAGGATTCAAACCCAGACCCCCAAAATATTACCTGGGGTCTCAGGATTAATAGTTAATTTATAATACTACATGGCCACTGCCTCTTCCAATGTTTCCAATTCAATTAACCTTCTAATACATCAATAAAGTGCCAACTCATAATTGGTTGTTTTGTAGGGGTCCTGGAGAGGTATCAGGAGCAGAAATCTTGACAGATTTAAATCTCTCTGCTTCAAAATACTTGAGCAACCACAGTGCCCGTCCAGTTTCCTTGATTGAGATTGTATTATTTAGTTTGGCCAAGGACACTCCTAGTTTGTATAGCTGAAAGTCCGACCATGCAATAGATCATTATGGCAGCATTAATCAGGCATTGTTATCATAAAATAGAATTGTAGATCGTGATGTTCTGTTCCCAAAGGGGATGAGAAAATGAGCGTCTGAGAACTTAATTGAGTGAGAGTCCAAAACTCAGGTCCTTGCTGTTAAGATAAACTTTAACAATTGAGTCTCCCTCCTCTGAAGGCAAGTTGACCTTTTCACTATCAAATGTTGAGAACCTCACCGGCATGAATTTGTATTTGATTAATTATACAACTTGCTAGAATTGTTTCTGGTTTTTGAGTGCTCAATTGACATACTGAAAACTTCAGATATTTGGCCCAGTATTATCACTTCTGTCCCTGGCAACTTGATCTTCGACCTTCGGGCTAGACGTGTTAGAAACAATTATTTGGACATAGAATTGGTAGTCACATGAAAAAAAGATGGGTTGATAAAGAGGAGTCAGCATATATTTTGAAAGGGAAAATCATGTCTAACTTCCTGGACTTTTTTGAAGAGGGAACAGAAAGGCTCGATGAGGCAAGAGTGAGGCCATGTTCTTTGGGAACTGGGTCGACCAATCCTTTATTCCTTTCACTGTCTGGTCAAATTATCTGAAAGCACTGGATATATGATTTGGAAGGGCTGGGGTATGTGCCACATTTTGTGAGGAGTGTATTGCCACGGTGAGGCAGAAACTGGGCCAATGGGAGTACCATTGCCTCTCCACTGGGGTATAAACTTGACCAGAGCAGATAGACAGAAACTGTTCTTTCTTGGAAAAGGTAAAAGAATGAGAGGGCATAGATTTAAAGTAATGTGAGAAAAAAAACACACACACAGCAAGAATTTAGAGTATAGAATGCATTACTTGAAAATATGGTGGAGGCAGATTAAAGTAAGTCATTCAAGACGGCATAGTATGATTATTTGGATAGAAATGATTTGCAAGGAAATATAGAAAAAGGCAGTCAATTGGGGTTAGAAAATGGAACCGGTGAAGGCACGATAAGCCAAATGGACTCTTTCTGCATTGTAACCATTCTGTGACTTTGTGAATCTTTGTTCTTTGCCTTCTTTCTTTCTAGCATAGCAGTGTAAATATTTGAAAGTGTAAGCTCCAGAACTACAGCAGGCGCATTGAAAGGGGACCAAGAACCCAACGTGGTGAGCATCAATGCTGTCCCTCATGTTTTGCGAGTGATAACTTTGTGTAGCAGATCAGGGAGCAGCTTGTGACTGTAGAGCATAGCTCAATATCAATGTGAAAGAGTGGGTGTCTGAGGCTGAAGGGGACATAGGGTTATGTCAATGTCAAAGCTGGTGCCCATGTCTGTATTGTACAGTATGAAGAACACAGCAAAGGATGAATGAGAATTGGGAGACATGCAAATGGGTGAGGGTGGATTCTTGTCAGTCAGGATGGACTGCCATAGTCAGAGGCTAAACAATCTTAGCCTGGGATTGGCCATGGTCAGTCAGGGACTGATCCAATTTAAGATCAGGTTTTGGCAGCATTTCAGTCTGTGGATTGGGCCATGGCCAGTCATAGAAATCAAGTGAAAGTTGTCAGGACCCTTCAGGTTGGTCAATTGGGGACATCTTCCAAATTTATCCTGAATGGTAAGCCACTGTGTGTTGTGGGGGCTGGGGGGTGCAGTGGGTGGTAAATGAACAAGAGGATTGTAGTGTTTTTCTATGGCATGGTCAAGGTTGTGAGCAGCTCAGGTCTGTGCACTGCTCTGGTGATATAATCTGGCTGACAGAACAGCTGGTGATATAAAGTGCTCTTGAAAGTAGTAGAGTATGATCTGGTAAAACAGGACTGGGGAGCATATTGCCATAGAGTCATAGAGATGTACAGCACCGAAACAGACTCTTCGGTCCAATTCGTTCACGCCGACCAAATATCCCAACCTAATCTAGTCCCACTTGCCAACACTAAATCCTCTAAATCCTTCCTATTCATATATCCTTCCAGACGCCTTTCAAATGTTGCAATTGTACTAGTCTTCACCACTTCCTCTGGCAGCTCATTCCATTCATGCATACCCTCTGCGTGAAAAGGTTGCCTCTTAGGTCTCTTTTGTACCTTTCCCCTTCACTCTAAACCTATGTCCTCTAGTTCTGGACTCCCTCACTCCAGGGAAAAGACCTTGTCTATTTACTCTATCCAGCCCTTCATGATTTTATAAACCTCTATAAGGTCACCCCTCAGCCTCTTGAAATGCAGAGGTTAAGGAAACTCAGGATTACACTGGCCTCAATCTGTGGAGGGTTCAGTGCCAATGTGGGCATCAGGACCTCAATATTGAGAGGCTCCAGGAGTAAAACAAAGACATTGGTAGTAACATAGAGGGGGCTGATCTGAAATGGAGACAGTGAAGGGTCAAACAGGCCTAAAAAGAGAAAGAACTAGTTGATGAAGATGCACAATCATTTATTATAGACCAGTCTACTTGCCTTCATATGCATCCTAGAAGACAGACAGCAGTGTTTCCTCCTGACTGCTAGAGTATTCTCATTTCCGAACTGTCATAGGAATGGTCCCAGTCTTCCTTGACCAGCTTAACTGCACACTGCTCAAATGGGGCAAGCTGTTCGATGTCTGACACCCCTCTGCCAGTCTTGGCCCTCTCGTTGTGGTTGTAGGTGATTCTGAACACCAATGTGGATGGGTTTGTTGGCATTGAGTGCAGGAGCACTTTATGAGCATGCACGACCATGCTAGGTGCTGAGCCCACCCCAGTAAGTGAATAGGAAGTGCAGTGCCCAGAAAGAGTTAGTACTTTGAGAGTGTAAGGTGGTTTCAATGCACATCGTAAGTGTGATGCTGATTCTTGCAGATATTACCTTTTGTTAGACTGAGTGTTGACCCCAGGGAGAGCGTGGGTAAGTGGCACTGAAATGCCCATCAGCCATGATTGAATGGCCTTACTTCCATTCCTATTTCTTATGGTCTTATGGTCTTATGGACCCCGTCAACATGAATTGGCAAAGAGGAAACAGTACTACATGCCTTAACAGAGCACAAACAGTATGATTTACTGAGTCACTTGTGCACCTTTTACCTTATATAGATAATCAGGCAAAAAGCACATAACTGCTCGAGATAACACACTCTGGGCCAAGGTGAAAAGAACAACTTTTAACATGCTTGGATGTCACATTTAAACTTCAGAATGAAAAGTCGTGAGCCATATCTTTTTTGTTGTTCAGACATTGCATTATTATATTTTTCTGATAATACAAAAAGAAGGCCAAACATCAGCATATTTTCCCTTTTGTCAGAGCAATGGGTTGAAATCAGAAGTTGAGTCATCAGGAGAACAGCAGCAGAAGCACCACAGAAGCTGTGGATCAACACCTGCTTAGATATACTTGTATTTGATAGTTAATCTCTGGCTTAGCTCACGACAATCATTCGCATTGCAGATAGAATTCATTTTTAATAGTTCAAATCAGATTGCACTCAACGACTAGAGAAATAGATTTGTCATTTTGTATTAATTTGGCAAAATACAACAGTTTCGATACATACCATGCTGTATTTTCAAAACAAATGTGTTTTAATATTTCAGCTTGAAAAGGCAAAAAGAGTGTTATGGATAGTTAGGTTTTTAACAGAATGTGAATCATTTTCAGAAGCAGCATAGCAGAATGTTATAACAACCATATCAAAAATATTAAGTATGGTGTTGAGTTTGTTAATCCATATCATTCGTCTGTCATTTGTCATTCATTAGTAATGTATATTTTCAAATAAAACATGTTGAAGGATTAATTTGCATGAGATTTGTTTGCATTATGAAAACAAAACAATAAGGAATACATACATGTATGTCCTGTATACTCACAGATGGCAGATGCAATAAAACCAATCTGATATTTTTTTCCTATTGGCTTTTATTAGGGGATGTCCTTCCCTCTCTTTTCTCAAGCTTTGCAACTGCTTGCATTGATTTTATGTTTGGAGCTTCACTGGATGTACTAATTGTGGCATTCTCATCTTTGACATTGACGAAGAATGTGTCATTCAAGTCTGTAGCTATCACAACTACAGCTTTTATTATCTGAATGCATGTCCTGTCACTTCCCAGACTCAAATCGTTTAAATTCTCCCTCTGGGATAAAATGTTAGCAACAAACTCTTACTGTGTCAGTTAGTCGTTCGTTCTCTGGTCTAACTCCGCTTTTGCTGATAAAAAGAAATCGTTATAATGCTCTTTTATGTTCAGCAAAAATGTTTGATTCTTTGTTTGGCCTGTTATTAAATTTCAGTTTCTCCTGATTCCAGTTAGAGCAGATTTTACTTAATAATTTTTAAGCAATATCAATTGCAACAATATTTTGATTTTTCCTCCAGTACTAAAAGCCTGTCTTATAGCTCATAAATTATTTTATCTCAATCTTGTGGAATTATAATTGGCCTTCTGAGCCCATTTGTCCCTGTTTCTGCTTTATTCAGAAACTTTGCACTGATAAGTATGGTCAATCCTTTCTCTGTCTCTTTGCACTCATTGGACCCTCCTGATTATCATGAGGTTTCGGTCAGGCTCTTTGTCTAGGCTGGGCATTGCCTACACTTTCACTGGGTTGGCATAGGAATGTATCTGATTCCTAATCAACCCCTGGTTCTTACTAAGCCATTTCAACCTTCATGGCTTACATCAGTCCAAATAAGATTTTAATATTTTTCCAGCTATTTGCAACTTTACAGATTCCGGTTCAAATTTTACAGTCTGTGCAGCTTCCTTGGACTGCTCTAAAGTGCTTCTGGGAGAGACATGTAACATCCTTAAGTATGTGAGATTTGCATCTGGCATGGACAAACGTGAGTTTAAACCCTCCCTCACCAACTCTGTCACAATTTCACTCTTTAAGTGAATTTTTACCATTGGTGCTTTAAATAATTCTCTAGTTAGTCCTTTAATTATCTAATTGGAATTTATCCTGTTACCATGTAGGCACTCCTCAATTCTCCCAGCAAGTGCCCAGTGTCCTGCAGTCTGACAATCTCCTTTCCTTGGTCTTTGGATCTACTTGGAATTACACTTCCTGTTTACTGAATTCTGATAGATTTCTATACTTTCTTTAATGTTGGCACTTTCATGTTTGGTATTTAAATATGAGTTCTGTTGAAAGGTTACCTGTTGCTGGTTTTGTATACCAACAATGGTCTTTTATATGATCTGATTAGTTAAGTCAAATAGAGAAGACATAGTCCTACAGGTCTGACCATAAAAAATAGGAAGAGGAGTAGGCCATTCGGGCCCTTGAGCCTGCTCCGCCATTCAATAGGTTCTTGGTTGATCTGACATTCTTCACTCTGTTTTTTCTGTAGTCCTTGATACCCCTACTGGTTAAGAATCTGTCTAGCTCAGCAATAAGTATACACAAGTACTCAGCCCCCTAACGGTCTCTGGGGCAGATAATGCCCTTCTTCCTTCTGTTCCTTCCAGATGTTGAGGATAGCATTTTCCTCCATTCTCTTTTCTCTTGGGATCTCATTTCATTTTTTGCTGAATCCCTTCTTCCTTTGCCAGGCAGCTAAAGATGATTCGACCTGCTATGTTTCAGAAGTCTGTGGGTCAGTTCTGAATTCTTGGCCTTCACAGCAGCTGCCCTGGCTGAGGTATTTTTTTGTTCCTCAATGTATGTTTTGACATTTAAGGCATGCAATTTTTGATCTATTCTAAAAGCAGCAAATCTTTTATTTCCTCATAAGTATGCACCAATTCTACAGGGATTGTATTCCTCAGTGAACACAATCTGTTTGAATCTTTCAAATTCCACATGTATTTACATGGGTTTCTTATGAAAATTTTGGAATTGCTCTTAATGTGTTTCTGGGACAAGCTCATATACGCACTGTGTTTTGAGTCATTTTGAATTGAGCAGTCCCTTTGAGAGACAGGATGGAACAGATATTTTGAACTTTCCTCTTCACTGACCCTAGATCATTAGTATCCACCCCTCCTGGGAATAACTGCTCTGGCATTTATTTTAAAGCAATGAAGAAGAATTCTACACCCCTCGCGTGGAACTTGTGAACAAATTTTAAGAATTTTAGGACTCTGGTTAGGTGTTACTAAGAGTTTGGCCATTATTAGGCAGGGTGAAATACGCAGACTGGATGATTGCATTGCAAAACATCTCTGGTGTGCAAGCATGACCCCCAGGTTAACACAGCATCCTGCTTGCATAGCCTTTTGTCTGCCCCTCGGTATGCTGTAATACTCCAGCAAATCACAGACCAAACTGGAGGAACAACATCTGCATGGGTTTTCTCCCGGTGCTCTGGTTTCTTCCCACAGTCCTAACATGTGCAGGGTAGGTGAATTGGCTGTGCTAAATTGCCCATAGTCCTTGGATGCTGCCTGAACTGCTGTGCTCTTCCAGCACCACTAATCCAGAATCTGGTTTCCACTGCAGTCATTGTTTTTACCTTGTTGATTTTAACCCTTCTGCGAATCCTCTTGCAAGGATGCCTGGCCTGAAGAAGTTTTCCTCCTCTCTCTACAAGAATCTCAGGGAGTCCCTCTCCCACTGCAACTCCCAGGTCATTTCCTCTGCCCTGAAGCTCTTCAACCATGTCGTGAAACAAACTCGCTACCACAGCCACATTTGCTTCCTCAGTGCCTGCCTCCATAACCAACTCATCCCACACGGAC
>NC_057711.1:67233186-67281539 GCF_004010195.1 Chiloscyllium plagiosum
CTAGTTTATCTCTCCACGCTTCAGGCTCTCTGCCTTTATTCCTGATGAAGGGCTTTTGCCCGAAACATCGATTTCGAAGCTCCTTGGATGCTGCCTGAACTGCTGTGCTCTTCCAGCACCACTAATCCAGAAATTCCCATAGTGTCAGGTGCATTAATCAGAAGGAAATGTGTCTGGGTGGGTTACTCTTCGGAAGATCAGTGTGGACTTGTTGGGCCGAAGGGCCTGTTTCCACACTGCAGGGAATCTAATCCAAAACAACTCATCTTCAGGCTAGGCACTTTACAGCCTTCTGAACTTAATGTCGAGTTCAACACCTACAAATTATGAACGAACTCCCATTTCTTCCCTTTCCCTTAACTGTACTTGTTACATTTTCTGTCACCATGTCCTCTCTCCTGTGCCCCCAACCCTAGTTGCACTGTCTTCTCTTTCAAATCTGCAGTTAGACACACTATTGTTCTGCCATTCTCACACTCTGATCACTTAATCTGACCTATCAACATCCTTGCTTCCTCAGCACTCTACACCCATCAACTCTCCCCCTCCATAAATGCTGCCCCCTCCAGATTTCACATCAGCTCTGATGAAGAGTCATTGAGACGCAAAACATTAGCTTGCTCTCTCTCCATGGATGCTGTCTGACCCTCTGCGATCTCCAGCATTTACTGTCCCCCTCCATAAATGCTGCCCCCTCCAGATTTCACGTCAGCTCTGATGAAGAGTCATTGAGACACCAAACATTAGCTTGCTCTCTCTCCATGGATGCTGTCTGACCCTCTGCGATCTCCAGCATTTACTGTTTTCATTAGGCAGAATGGTATTTTGCCCTAACAGCTTCAAGCTCCAACTTCCATTTCCATAGTTAGAAATCCATTTCTCTATATTTCTCCAGTCATTTTTCACTTTCTTTCCAGGTGTGAAATTCTTGTTCCTTTTCTCTGGTTAATTTTTTTTTCTCTCTGAGCTTGAGAACCTAAGTCCATTTCCTGGCTTTGCCTTCTTCTCTTTTTATCTGAGCCTGATTATTATGGAGCTCAGAATCTAGTTTATATAAGTCTCGACAGGGTAAAACACCCAGCCTGTTTCCAATTCAACTTTCTTTATCTGTTCTGACCCTGGACCACATTCGAAATGCTCAGACAACACTCTCCAAGGATTTTTGTCTCTTTGCCTTGCTGTGAATCTTGATTCTTACTTGTTTAGCAACTGCTTTTAAATGTTCCCTGTCTAAGGATGCTAACGTCTGCCATTTTAAATCCTCCTGATTGATGAACTCTTGTACATTGACAATTACCCTCTTAAGGTGCTGCTGATACTTTTTAAACAAGCTGTGCTATTGCAACTAGAGAGTTGAACTCTTTCTTTGTTGACTTTGCCCCTGTGTTCAGTTCTATAGATGGGAGTCCTCTCTTGTTCCATAGGCACTTTCATCCATCTCCAATACTCTCCCTCCATCTGGACCCCTCCCCTTGCCTTTTAACATCTTTTGATTTTTTTCATCAAGAACTGTTGGTGTGACATTGGTCATCTCAATTTCTTTGCTCTGCTTGCCTCCTCTAACCAGTTGCCCTCTGAGCTTGAGGCACTCCATTCTCTCAGGACTTTATTATCAAACCGGCTGACAGAAATGTGCTGTTGTCAACTGGCATACTGACCTCTATAGTTCAGAGACTGAGCACCATCTCTCAGACATTTCCTTTTAGTTCCCCTGGACCATGACCCCACCACGCCATTCTTCCAGGGCTGTCACTGACTTCACCTCCAGTAGAGATCTCTCCTCCAACTTGTAGTCCTCTAACTCTGAAATTTCTTTATAAAATCCACATACAGACATATTGCTGCAGTATTTTCCTGTTCACTGATCTTGTTTCTTCCTATATTGATTCCTATCTTTTTCTTCTCTTACTGGTCTCTTCCCATTCATGGTTTTATTTTTCTCATTCTCAAAGGCAGTGCAACCATTTCTGGTTCCCTGGCCCTAACTGCCTCCTCTATGCCAAGGAAGCCCACTCCCTTTACATTATATTCTTGGCTAATTTATCAATCATTTCTATTGTTTTTCTCATTTTACACAGTTTTGGTGGACCTTTACAGGTTTCTAAAAGCTCTGAATCCTCGGATCTAGTGTAATTTTATACTAATTGATTGGGAAATGAGACCCTGTGCCACCACTCTCATTTCACATCAGTTTAGCAGCCATCAGTAAGGAGCCTGGGTTCTCAATTACAGTGTAAATTGTGGGCAGATATAGACTTGCATGCTTCAGGGTTCCCTTTGCCTTTATCTTGGTCTAACATTGTGTCTTCAGCCTTGTCAAAGATTGTCAGTAGGTTTCGATAGCATATGGCTTTCCAACTTTTTCACATTTGCTTCTCCTTCCCTATTGTAACACTCACTCGCATTATTTCTGTCCCTTTAAACTTGGCTTACATACAGCTTTCTTCTAGTATGAATGGTATCACCCTGGACCACTTAGCTTTGAACATGCGGTTGTGAATAATTATGTAAATATATGAGCTGAGAGAACCGAGTTTGGTTTGCACTTGAGATTCGGATGGATGCTTTGTCAATGCAAACCAAATTAGAACTGACATACACCTTGATGACAAAAAAACCAAAACTTTAGGAATGTAAAATGCAGCTGCAACTATAAACATATCTAGCCCAATTTAATATAAGTATGAGGACACATCAAATTGGTTTTCAGACTGGCTTGGGAGGAAGAATTAATCTACTTTTGAAGAAACAGTAACGCTATATGTTCTATTAAATGTATAAAAGCAATTCATTTTGGATTTGCAAGTTAATTATGAAAATCCAAACTAGTCACAGCAAACAATAAAGGAGCTTGGAAATTATATGATCTGTTTATTAAATTGAGTTAATGGATAATAAACTGATTAGAATCCACAGAAGAAGATAAGCTGAAGCTGCGAGCTCCCATAGCAGTGTAATACTTCATATTACTTTGTGGTAATCATCAGTACTGTATATGCAAATCTTCCTTGCTCCTGACTCATCCAGCTCTGAGATACTAGGCAGCAGTTGATACCCTGACTATCAACTTGAGAGACGTTAGCTAATTTAAGAAACATTTCATTACTGAAGCTAATGTATAAAGAGGTAAGACCTAATTATCTGTGGTTCATTTGAAAAATTAAAATCTGCTCATTCATCACTCATGCTTCAGAGAAAGAAAGCTAGGTGTTGAGACCATATTCATTTTGAGAAAATCAATAGCTGACGACCTTTATAGAATAAGTGGTGCCAATTTCTGTGTACATTGTCAATGTTTCATTTTCTGAGTTCTGACAAATGCTGATCACAATGTTTTACTTGTGTAGGAACATTTAGAAACAGCACATCTAGAAACCTAAGTAATTTCCTCATGGAATGTGATGGCAGCCTCAAGAATGGTAACAATTCATTCCCAGAAAGGACCAATGGGCTCTTGTTCTGCGTGCCCTTTCTGAAAGATTTTACTATGTGGTGAACATTGCTAGGAAACCTTGCAAAATTCAACAGCCTTAAAGGTGGAAGTAATATTAATAACCTCATTCTTTTTTCATTCTCGAGAGTAATGGCGGTGGCTTTGGAAAGACAATTAAAAGGTTCCTTTTCAGCTCAGTGAGTTGAGCGTTGGAAGATCCAATGGCATTATGGGTCCCCAGCCAGAGTCTATTAACATAATCCGCTTCCCCCATGAGCATGTGAAAATAGAAGTGGCTGTACAACATATCCCTTCACTTTCAAAGCAAGTGTCAACAAGGATATGTCAATACACCACTGCTATTTCCAGGTTTGGTGTTAACTTATCAGTTGATGGTAAATCTCAAACTGGCTGAAGTCCATAACCAAGACATTAACAATATATATGGTAGAACTATAATAGATCAAAAGGAATGGAATATAAAATAGTAAAATCTTGCTAAAATTATACAAGGCAATAGTTAGACCACTCCTGAAATGTAGTAAGTAGATTTGGTCCCCTACTTAAGGAAAGATGCATTGACACTGGAGGTAGTCCACAGAAGGTTCACTAGGTTGACCCCAGATATAAAGGAATTTTCTTATGAGGAGAGGTTGAGAAGGCTGGGCTGGTACTTTTTGGAATTTAGAAGAATGAAAGGCAACCTTAGTTGACTAGATATGGAGAGGTTGCTTTTCCTTGTGGTTGAGCCATGAACCAGGGTATATAATCTCCGAGAAAGGGATTGCTCAACTAGGGCAGAGATGAGGAAGAATTTCTTCTCTCGAAGTGAATCTTTGGAATTCTTTACAAAAGAGTTAGGTGTATGCAGAGCTGAAATAAATATATTTTCAAACATTAAATGAATTAAGGGTTATGGGGTAAAAGGGGGAAAGTGGAGTTGAGGATTATCAGATTGGCCATTACCTGTTTGAAAGGTGGAGCAGCTCAATGGGATGAATGGCTTACAAGTTAGTGCTCACCCTGACGAAGAACTACAACAAATAGTTAATATAATCACCGAAGTCTACAAGAGCTTGGGACATTCATTGTGTAGTGTTGGAAAATGTCCCTCATTTCTCCTACCTTGGAATCTGTTTATCCTACTTGGTTTACTACAGCAAGTTTTGATTCATTCATTCATTCATTCATTCATTCAGACTGGACTAAGTCAATCAGTACCTATCGCACTTTGTTCACTATACATCCAAAAGTTAATATAATTAAAAAGTTAATAATTTTAAGTTCAGCCCCTCAAAACTTGTGCCTGTGTATTAGTCGACCCCTTAATTTCAGCTTAAAAAGCCGTCTTCAAAATTCGATCTATACATGAGCATACATGGTAGTCCTTTCATTAAAAAAGAAACATGTTGTCACTTGGTTGCTTTCCTATATCTCGGAGTGACTAACTAAAGTGCAGAGTAACTGCCAAGAAGCTGTTGGGAACAAGAACACACTTTTCAGCTATACAATCCTGTTCTGTTATTTAATTGCAGCAAGACTGCTACATGTATCATGTTAATCTTCATTCTGTAAACTTAAACTTCCTTGTCTAACAAAAATCTATCATTCTCAGTTTTTAAATTTTCAACTGACCTAATCAACAGCTTTTTGGAGGAGAGTTGCAGTTTTCTCATGTCCTTTGTATGTAGACGTATTTCCTGACATCACAGCTGAATTTTAATGTTATGTCCCTTTGTTCTGATCTCTCCTGTCAGCAGGCACAGATTCTCTCTACCTTACCAACATAAATACTGTGGCTGTAGGCTAGTTCAAAGGATAGAGATTCTGTGGTGAATAACTCGTCTCTTACCTCCCCATAGCCTGTCTAGCATCTAAAAGACACATACATCAGGAATATGATGAAATATGCCCCATTTTCCTGAACGTTAGCAGCTCAAACAATTGTCAAGAAGCTCAAAAACATCCAACACAAATCATAAACATGAGAAATATTTATACAGAAACATAAAATGTTAAGGACTACAATAATATCCATGGCTATATATACTCCGCACTTTATAAGGAAGGGCTGCTTACCATATAACCTGTAGAAATTACACAATTACTCTAGCACCATCATCCTGGAAGTAAGGTTTACATTATATTCTCTCCAGGTTCTCACAAATAATGATGACTTGTTCTATCAGGATCTCTTGGATGTTCCTCCTGGTCAATATCCTGATTGTCAATCTCACCTTCACCCTCTAAAGAATGCTATTGATATCCTACTTCCTCTACATTTGGACATCTCTCCTTTGCTGGCTACAGTTGAGAATGGAACGGCAATGGGGAGGTAATGGCTTAGTACTATTATCACTCGAATATCAATCCAGAAACTCGACAAAGGTTCTGGAGACTGGGTTCAAATCCCATCATTGAGGATTCAGTAAAGAATCTGGAATTAAGGATCTAATGATGACCATTGTCAATTGTTGGAAAAACCCATTTGGTTCATTAATGCCCTTTAGGGAAGGAAACAGTAATCCTTACCTGGTCAGGACTCCAGATCTGCAGCAATGTGGTTGACTCTAAATTGTCCTCTGGGTAGTTATGGATGGGCAATAAATGCTGGTCTAGCCAGTGACTCCCACCCTCCATGTGTGAATAGAAACAAAATACCGCATCTACTTCCCGCGGGAGCCTATGCCCCACAATCTGAGCTGCCTCCGGAATTTTAATTTTGTTCCCTTTCAGGGGGTAAAAAGGCGGGCCCTGTATAGACTGCTGCTGCACACCGTCCACCTCTTCTCCCTCATCCACCGTCCAGACACGCCTTGGTGTGCCCATTTGCCACCGGGCGGTGGGGATCCCCAGTGGAGGGCTCTCTATGCGGGAGTCCTCCCCCTTTCTCTCGGGGATCTGGGGTGGAGGGTGCTGCACGCAGCAGTCCCCTGCAACCGCAGATTGCGGTGGTTCACAGACTCCCAGCCCAACTGCTTGTTCTGTGGCGCTGTGGAGTCCTTGGACCACATGTATATTGGGTGTGGGCGTTTGCACTCCCTTTCTGATTTTCTTAAAAACCTCCTTCTCTGCTTTTGGTTGCACTTCAGTCCCACGCTCCTGATCTTCGGGCACCGGGTACGGAGGAGGGAGGGCAGGTCTAAAGACCTCCTCGTGGGTCTGCTCCTGGGCCTGGCCAAACCGGCCATTAACAGGTCCAGGCAGCGGGCCATGGACGGGGTCGTTAGGGCCGACTGCCTGCCCCTCTTCCTCGGTTACGTTAGAGCCCGGGTGTCCACCAACACCCTGGAGTTGTTCAGGGAGAGGTGGGTGCCGCAGGAGTGGAGTGTATTATTTCCCCCTCCAACTCTATTTTGATTTAGTCCCTGCCCTCCCCTTCACTGTTTGATCACACAGCATTGCCCTTTTTTTTGTGAAGGGCACAGCTTGTCACTGGCCACTCGGGTGTTTTCCTATCTTCCTGGAGATGGAAATTGAATAAAGATTCGTCCACTTTGTGTCTCTCACTGTGTCTCACACCTGCACACACATACCATGGGTGCTGAGGAAAAATAATAAGCACAACGCAGTTAGGTGGTAGTGTGGGGGTTATTAAAAAAAAAGAACAGGAGTTCACACAGCATTGCCCGAAAAAAAAATTCCGTTTTCGGTGTACCACATTTGTAAAGAAGTTCAGGGGGATATATTCCATAATTATCCTATGCCAATTTGAAAGTGCCGGTGGACTTTTGGATACCCAACTTACTAAAATGCTTTTCCTCACACAAAAGGAAAGGATAGTGAATAGTTTCTTCCCGTATGCATTTAGAGAAGGGAAATCTGGAAAACCCAAAAGAAGAGACACAGGGTCCAACCCAATCTCCATTTCCAAAATCTTTGCCAAGGCATTCGCTACACTGTCCCAATATCTATGAATCTTATGGCATGTCCACAGACAATGAATGAGAGTACCAACTTCTATTTTACATTTAGAGCACATTGGAGATGCTCCTGCCTTGAACTTTGCAAGTCACTCTGGTGCCATATAAGCACTATGAAGTATCTTGAATTGAATAGCCTGAGTTCTTTTCCAGATAGAGATCTTCCTGGCATTTTTCCAGACGTCCTCTCACATTTCTAAGGAGATTTCCAACCCTAATTCTTGATTCCAGGTTTTATATAACCGTTTTATATAAGGGTGCAGGACCTGGAGTGTAGGGAGGTTAGGAACATGGCATCAATTTCAAAGGAGGGTGCCTGTAAACAGGAAAGTGGCTTGAAGTGTGTATACTTCAATGCAAGAAGTATACGAAATAAGGTAGGTGAACTTGCAGCGTGGGTTGGTACCTGGGACTTCGATGTTGTGGCTATTACGGAGACATGGGTAGAACAGGGACAGGATTGGCTGTTGCAGGTCCCAGGGTTTAAATGTTTTAGTAGGGTCAGAGATGGGGGTAAAAGAGGGGGAGGTGTGGCATTGCTTGTCAAAGATAGTATTACAGCTGTGGAAAGGACGATGAATGAAGACTCGCCATCTGAGCATGAAATTTTATATTACAGGAGGCCAGTTGGCTTACTGTACCTGCATGCTGCTTCCATTCCTGAGGCCTTTGCCAATAAGTCTCGTGAGATTTAATTTTTTAAATATCATTTGGAATTTATTGTGAAACTGCGACTTTTGCTGGTGGCCATGCCATATCTTCCTAATTCTCTCAATTTTTAAAAAGATGAAGTAAATTGAGTTAAATCTAATTGATTTTAATTTGAATTAATGTTCTCTAGTTATTAACTTGTGACCAAGGGAAATAAAGAACAAAATTTGATAGTATTTCTAATAAACATGATTTAAACATCCTTTGATCTAATGGAAAAACTCAAATTTTCAACTCTGACCTCATTCCTGATATTATTGTGAATCTGAACCTAGCTGAAGAATGTAAAAGTTTGAGAGCTATTTGTTTATAAAATTGATATTTTATGTTTCTAAAACTCTTCAAAGAATGTTAAATATACCAGTTTATTTATTTTTGAACATTTACAGAACATTTACCATTTGGAAAGCCACTTATTTGTCAGCAATCATTGCTTCAAACTTTTTTTTATACCTTACAGCTTGCTTTGGTGACATGGCGGGATTGCTTATTTAGACCTTTAAATAAACAGGCAAGTATCTTATAGCTATTTATTTTTTTAAAATTGTGCAAAGATTTATTGATTAAGCATTTTTATGTGCCTTAAATGTAAATTTATTTCAAAATCTAAATACCTAATGAAACTGATATAGTTGTTTCTGTTTAACACTGATTTGCATTTTTACAACCATATAACTATTTATTGCAAAACTCTTGCTGCTGCAAAATTGAATTTTGCCTTGACCACTGGGCTACAAATGGAAATTGAGCTATTTTCTGGAGAAAGAGGCCCAGCAAATGTCACACTTGAAGATGCAGAGGGAGCCTCAACTACAACCCTTCAAACAGGAGAAGCAACTCAAAATAGACTGCACTGTGATTTCTTGTGACTGCGAAGGTAACAAAGGGTTGATGACCCTCTGCTCAACAGCAAGCTGGCCCTTGGGGATTAGGTCTAAACTACAGAAGCATTTTGTTTTTATTCCTTTTTTGAAGAATGTGTGAAGATGAGTCATAAAAGCCAGTTTCAATATCCTGGAGCTTGCTAGTATGACTGACTTCTGTGTTAATGGATTAAGTTATCCATTTGTAGTAGCCTGGGTTCAAGCAGTAGTGTGCTGTGATGGCCATAGCAAAGGAGTGACTTGGAGAATTGTTCTGTCTGAAAGGAAAAAGGAATCTCACTCCTCGTACTAGAAATCAGCTAGCTAGCAAGACAGATAAAAGGAAACAGGACAGCAAAAGGGCCATCATCCCAAATGCTGAAATTCAGGCACGGTTGAAAGAAATGAACAACTGACTCTCAACCAGTGTGCAAAACCAAACATCATCTTAAAGTTAACTGTTCAAGTACATTTGTCAATGTTGTGGTTGTAACCAATGTAACTACAACTGCAACAGCTGCAATGTTCAAATATCTGCTCCTTCAACAATTGAAAGATCCTTTTTAGAAACGTCTTAACCTTTTGGACTCACGTCTTATTTCTAAGCTCTGTGTGTTGCATTCCCAGTTTTTCTCACATTTAATAATAAACTCATTCTTTGTTAACTCACAAAAGCCTGGTTAAATTGGCTCCTAATTAGATCTGGGAGAAATGTATCAACAAGAGAAGGGATCTAATTTTAAATTTACTTTGTGTGACCAACAGAAGTGGAGGTGAATAAAGAAGGAGAACTAGTTCATCCCTCTCACCGGGGAGCTTAGTGATTTGGGGTATTTCATCCAGAACTGTAGGAGATTGGTAAACTTTGCTCAAGGTCTTAGTGGAACAACCTTTGCCTGCCAGATGAGAGTACGAACTAGAGTTGTCCACTTTGCTTTTCGAGACTGATTTGCCATTTAATGATATTACTGAGCTGTGGCTTGACTTTCCCTATGTTCCACTTATGGTTATTCTTCGTAATAATTTATGAGATTTTAAAAATTTATGTATGTGGATCTCTGAGTCGAATTGAACTTGCATTATTTTTAGATTTTAACTATTTGGAAAGTACCCAGTTCTATCCTTTTAGGAGATCATCCATCTTTGCCCTGTTTTTCTTCATTAAGTTTGCAATTGACTTTTTCTGTGTGTTTACAACCCTGACATTGGGATTAAATATGGGTCTGAAGTCTGCTGAAGCAATGTTATATAAATAATACCTAAATGAATCCTCCATTATTGCCATCCAATTAAGAATGGCAGGTGGACCAGGGAAGTGAAAGGCCCTGTAAGAGGGTTTATAACAGTGTCTGTAGGGAAGAGTCGTCAAGAGAAGTGAGTGCTGATAGAGAAGAGGAAGACCTAGGAGTGCACCTACATGTATGTGGAGAGAAAAATATCAGAGTACTGTAAGGAGCTTTTGTGTGGAGAGTTGACTCCTCAGGTGTTCTGTTCTCACTACTTTGCTTTGTTCATTGCTGTTATTTTGCTTATTTTGAATCTGATATTCAACATTAATTTTCTGGGGGTTACAAGCATGCTCCATCTCTACCTCTATTTTAACTGCTGCAAAGTAATCATCCAACAAGGGGGCATAGCTTTAAATTAAGGGGAGGTAGGTTTCGGACAGATGTTAGGGGTAGGTTCTTTACTCAGCAAGTCGTGAGTTCATGGAATGCCCTGCCAGTAGCAGTGGTGGACTCTCCCTCATTATGGGCATTTAAGCGGGCATTGGATAGGCATATGGAGGATAGTGGGCTAGTGTAGGTTAGGTGGGCTTGGATCGGCGCAACATCGAGGGCCGAAGGGCCTGTACTGCGCTGTATTCTTCTATGTTCTATGTTCTATGTTCTATGTTCCATGTCCTTCGATACCTTCTTACGTGACAAGTGGTAGAGACTGCTGACCGTGGGCGCACCCATCGGTCGAAGCACACTCCTTTCCATACCCAATTTATGAGAATTAGTCATCAATGTGGTCCTTTTTTGTATGAAGTCTCATACTTGAAAATATTGAAAAAGGTCCTTGCTGGGCAACCCGAACTTCTGGCGCAACTATTCGAAGGACATCATGATCTCCCCATTGAACAGATCTTCCAAACAGGAGATACCTCTGGACTCCCAGATTTTAAATCCAGCATCAGTCAAGTCTGGCTGAAATCCCAACGTTCCCACTATAAGGGTAGAAGGGGAGGTTTTTTGTAAACTACCCTCATCCTGTCGATCATCCTCCAAGCTTTGATTGTATTTAATACAATTGAACTTTTACAATAATCCATAATAACTCATCTTATCCATAAATAGTAGATTGATGAGAGGACATTTTGCTTGGGAGGTTTTAATATCCAACCAGATTGATTGTAGGTCACAGGAGACCCAATCAGCAACATATGATAACAGAGAACTCAATTGGTACCTCCTGAAATCTGGAAAATCCAGACCTCCCCTTACTTGTGGGAGCTGCAACTTATCTAATTTGATAAGGAGCCATCTATGACTCCAAATAAAGAAGTTGAGCCAACTTACACAGCACCTGTCTCGGCAACATCAAGGGGAGCATTCTCATAGGGTATAATAGGCAAGTTAGAATAATCATCTTGACCAAAGCTATTCTTCCTAGCCAGGATATTGGGAGATCTTCCCAGCATTGATGGTCCTGCCTTATTTTCTCTAATAAGTGTGTATAATTAGCTTTGTATAGCTGACCAAATACCGGGGTAATAAAAATACCTAAATAAAGAAAACCAACCAGTGACCACCGAAGGGGGAAACGGGATCCATCCGGAAAATTGGATATGCTGGTAAGACCTCCTAGTGGCATGACCTCTGATTTCATAAAATTAATTTTGTAACCTGAGAACATATCAAATAAGTTAGCTACTTGAATTAAACGGGTCAATGGGTCATTTAAGAAAAGATGGATGTCGACTGCATAGAGAGTGATTTTATGCTTATCAGATCCTACCTCCGGGGCCATTATATTAGGGTCAGCTCGTATGGCTTCCACCAGCAGCTCAATCACTGGCGTAAATAGTAGTGGTGAGAGAGAGCATCCTTGATGACAACCTCTATC
This sequence comes from Chiloscyllium plagiosum, assembly GCF_004010195.1. Lineage (NCBI taxonomy): Eukaryota > Metazoa > Chordata > Chondrichthyes > Orectolobiformes > Hemiscylliidae > Chiloscyllium > Chiloscyllium plagiosum. Next base: position 67,245,228 of record NC_057711.1, read on the forward strand.
AACACTAAAGCTATCCGATCTTACGCTGTTGGTAATCACCACTGCTTTGGAGTTATTATATAATACTGCAACCCATTTAGTAAAGACTTCTCCAATACCAAACCATTCCAAAGTATAAAAAAGATATGGCCATTCTACCCAAACGACTGCCTTCTCTGCATCTAGGGAGACAACTAATCCCAGTATTGCTCCCTGCTGGCATGTTTAACACTCTTCTGATGTTATTAGTTGATCTGCAACCCCGTCTGATCCTTTTTTATAATGAATGGTAAAACCCTCTCCAATCTTAATGCCAACATTTTTGAGAGAATTTTAAAGTCCACATTCAATAAAGATATAGGTCTGTAAGAGGTACAGTCATCTGGGGCTTTTCCTTTCTTAAGAATGAGAGAGATATTTGCTTCTCTCAAAGAAGGTGGGAGGCTACCCTGACTGTGTGAATAATTATACATATCTATAAGTGGTCCAGACAATTTGTCTGTAAGTTCTTTATAGAACTCAGTCTGGAATCCATCTGGTCCGGGTGCTTTACAACTCTGGAGCTGCCTAACCGCCTCCTAGACTTCCTGGGTTGTCAGGGTGCAGGGCATTCAAAAGCGACACCTGCTCTGAGGTTAGGACGAGAGGGCCAGATTTTTTTTAAAAAGGACTCCATCTTCCTCGTTCTATCCTCACAGCCCTCCAACTTGTACAATTCAAAATAGAATTTTCTAAAGGCTGCATTAATCATTTTAGGATCACAAGTTAGGGTACCAGCACTCTCTCTAATAGATGTAATGGATTGGGGAGCCTTTTTCTTTCTGGCAAGGTATGCTAGATACCTGCCCAGCTTATCGCAGTATTCAAATAATCTCTGCTTCGCAAATAGTATCTCCGTCTTTGCTGTTTGAGTAAGTGCGGTATTCAAAGTTGCCCTGAGAGTTGTAATCCGCTGTAGTTTAGTAATGGACGGCGATTGGCATAAGCTGTCTCAGCTGTCTTCAGGCGAGCCTTGAGCAGATGCAGTTGCCTTAGCAGTCTCCCACATCACTGATGGGTTACTGGCCGTGCCTGAATTGATATCCCAGAAAGTTTTAAATTCCTGTGAGAAATATTCTATGAACTTACTATCCTTCAATACAGAAGAGTCCATATGCCAATGTCGGGAGCCCCATCTCGTCATCACTAGTCTTAACCTCCATATATACTGTGGCATGGTTGGAAATAGTTATATTGCCTATTTTACAAAACAATATCGAATTCAGAAAGGTCGAGGGGACAAAAAAAACATATCGATTCTGGTATGGCACTTGTGTGGATTACAATAGAAAGTAAAATCTCTACTCTCAGGGTGAAGATACCTCCACACATCTACCAGCCCCAACTCCCTATTCAGATTAGCCAACTGCCTAGATCTCAGAGATATACCTGCGGAGCTCCTAGGTATCCTGTCCACCTTGGGGTCAATAACACAATTAAAATCTCCCCCTATAATTGTGTGACGCACCCCGAGAGCCATCAATTTGGAGAACGCATCTGTTACAAATTTAAAAGGATGTGTTGGAGGGCAATAAACATTCAAAATCCCATATTCCTCACCATATAGTAGGGCTTTAAGTAATATATACCATCCGGACTCATCTTTTATATGGCTTAACATTTGGAATGGAAGATTCTTCTGGATAAGAATGGCCACTCTCCTACTTTTTGAGCTAAAAGATGAAAAGAACACCTGGCCAAATCCACCCTGTGCAGCTTCAAACGCTCCTTATCAAGCAGATGTGACTCCTGTAGAAGGGCTATATCAACCCTTTCTTTTTTAAGACTTGATAATATCTTTTTCCTTTTAATTGGTGAGTGGCTCCCCTTGACATTCCAGGTGCACCATTTAGATTAGATTAGATTAGATTAGATTACAGTGTGGAAACAGGCCCTTCGGCCCAACAAGTCCACACTGACCCGCCGTTGGTGAGTGGCTCCCCTTGACATTCCAGGTGCACCATTTAAACGAATAACTAGCCATGATTGTTCAAGCAAGTCCGAGAACCCCCAGGAGGAAGAACCCCACTCAAAAGGCATTGAGTGGAGACCATTAAGCAACAAACTCAAAGCAGCTCAGAATTACTCCTAAAAAAAAAGACAAAATTAAAAGGAGACTTCCCCCCTGTCCACAGGGGGCACTCCTACCTTCCAGTAATCCCACCATAACACCTTCCAGCTGGAGTCATGCCTTTGGCCCAGACATTACAAAGTAAGATAAACAAATGCCAATATCTTATGATACAAGAGTTAAAAGTGGGCGAACAACCCACCCCCTCCATATTATTATCTAGGCACTCTTAACAAAACAGCAACATAAAACAAAATATGTAAATTTACAATCCCAGCAAATATTAAGGAACAAAAAACAACTCAGAAACATCCCCCAACAGTTTGATAAACCGAGCGAGTTATAGATGAGTCAAAAGAAAGAAAAAAGAACCGCCCCCGAGGAAGGATGGAAAAGAGAAAGAGGGAAAGAGGAAGAGAAAAGACAGAAGGGGGTAAAATAAAGTCATTATCCATGTAGTTCAAGTCCCTCAGTCTATTTGAGAGCATACAAATATTTATCCGGCGATCCGAAGTTATACACAGATCCTCCTTGACTGAAGTGCAGCGGTGCCAGATGTCGCATGGAATATTGAATATTTAAATCCCTCAGGTGCATCTTTACCTCGTCAAATGCCCTCCTCTTGCGGACCACAACCAGAGAGAAGTCATGGAACAGCATTATTTTGGAACCCTTGGAGATCCTTCCCCAAAACTCTGGAGGCCTCCAGCAGCATTTGTTTCTCCCTGTAGTGCTGGAGCTAAACTTGAACCGAGTGGGGGTGCTGGGCCGACATGGGCCTGCGCACAGAAACCCAGAGAACCCGCTCAACTTGCACCCAGCCCAGCTCAGACTCCAGCTTCAACAGCTGTGGGAGCCATTGCTCCAAAAAATCAACACGTTTGCCTTCCTCCTCCCATTTGGGAAGGCCCAGCAACTGAATATTTTACCGATGACCTCGATTATCGCAGTTGTTGATATGTTCTTCTAAGGCCTAGACTATGTGCTCCAGAGCCCGGACCTATTCCACAGAGGATTCAGCAGCGGTCTCGGAGGCTGCATCTCATTGCTCCACCCCTCTAACATGCTGCCCGAGTTTCTGGATCTCTCAGTCATGCTGCAGAAGCATGGCCGAGATCGACTCCCACCTGGACCGGGTCTCTTCAATTGACACGTCGATCTTCTCTCGGAGCTTAATAAATTCTGAGATCAGGCTTGCCTCTGCAGGTAATTCCCACGGGGCAGCTGCAGACGCCTCTGTTGCTGCCTGTTGCAAACTCTGTGACCCTTTATCTTTGCTCATTTTAAAATGTATCAAACTGCTAAAGTTTGATGCAGAATGGCCATAGCTGCAGGGAAAAGGCTTTTTTTTTAACAGTTTAGAAGTGAGGGGAGGTTAGGTACCCCACTTTGCCTGGGTCCTGTGCAGAGTTCAGCAAACTCAGACACACTAGGTTGCTACCATCTTCAATCCCCATAGCTTGTTGAAGTAGGAGAAGCACACTATCTTTATTCTGTGTCAGTTGAATGCTTTCATAAAGATTTCATCAACTATGGCAAACTCCCTGGACTCAAATTAGATTAGCTTCTTGACTTGAGTAAGGAGGAAATCCCTGACTGACTTTAGTCCTCTTTGACCTGACTAACACATGCAATGAGTTTGCCGCATAGGATACTGACTCTTGCTGTAGGTGTGACATTAGTGCAGACAAATGCTGTTCAATAGCATGTTCATCCCTTGACTATTCAGTGCTGGACGACCACAAACTGCTTCCCTGTCCCTTGGTGCAAAAAAGGAAGGCCAGCCACAGAGGCTAGCAAACACCAAGTAAGCACAACATGAGTGAGCTCTAAACAAACAAGCTAGGAGCTATAAGATGCATTATGTCCAAATGCATGAGATGCATGTCTGTCCCCGGGCACAATGTGACCTGGAAGAAGCATGACTCTTCAAACTGAAGTCCTGAGGTCTGATGTATTGTGGGAATTGGAGAATTATGTGCATGATATCGTGAGACTGGTGGTTTGCTGATGCTGACTTGTGTGGAGGAGGATGGAGCATGGACCATGGCACATGCAAGGATATTGTGGTGAAGGCAGAGTTGGATGAGAGCCTGCAGAAGCATAGAAATCAGACTAGTTGGGCTAATTGTGAGATGCAAATACATGGAAATAAGTAACGAGATTCTGAACTTGCAATTGGAAAATTAATTATTTTAAAACATTCGCCTTTATCCAAAGACTTCACATAAATTGCTTAGGTGTTTCCTCTAAGCTTAAAAAAAAGAAAGTTCCAAAAATTTCTAACAAAGCTTTGAGGTGCCATTATTTAGCTTGTGAGATTCAAAAATTGCAAAAATTCTTTAGTGATGCACAAAAATGTATTGATTGCTTTTGCTTAACCGACTTTACAGTATAGTGGGTGACCTAAAAGAAAGATAATGCTTTTTTTTTGGCAAAGTCCCAGTTGCGTCAGATTTTGAGAGACACAGAGAGTTCTCTGACCTTATTTTACCAAATGCACTGCATTGATTATCTACCAGCTCCTTATGACTGCTTTCATGTCCGAATTCCACACCATCTTACCACATGCCGTTCCCAGAACAACTTGCCATTCAGTGTATAACCTTTAATTCCCCAGCATCCCTTGCACCACAACATCTTTAAAAGCCCTTTTGTGCACCCGGAGGAGTACTGTCAGTCCACAGCTGTATTGCATAGCTCCAGATGTTTGCTCCAGAAACAATAAAGGAAAATTGGTGCTTTGCAGGCAGGATTCTGAAAGTCGTATGGGAGGGAATGGTGCACAGGCAGCACTTCCACTTTCCCCAGGTGTCTCAAAGCTGCTCCCACTCCTCTGGTAGAATCTTGTTCTTGTGTAAAGTGAAATAGGAAATGTTATCGATTCAACTGTTGTTGTAACATACTTAGAGTCATAGAGTCATACAGTACAAAAACAGACCCTATGATACAACTAGTCCATGCCAACTAAGGTTTCCCAAACTAAACTAGTTCCACTTGCCTGCATTTGGTCCACATCCCTCTAAACCTTTCCTATTCATGTACCTATTCAAATGTCTTTTAAACTTTGCAATTGTACCTGCATCTATCACTTCCTCTGGCAGTTCACTCCACATACGAACCACCCTCTGTGTGAAAATGTTACTCATCTTAAAAGTATGCCCCTTAGTTTTGAATTCACCAATCCTAGGGACAAGACATTTGCTATTCACCTTATCTAAGCCTCCCATGATTTTACAAACCTCTACAAGGTCACCTCTCCAGTGAAAATATCCCAGCCTATCCAGACTATTCTTATAACTCAACCCCTCCATTCCCTGATTTGGAGATGCCGGTGTTGGACTGGGGTGTACAAAGTTAAAAATCACACATCTCTATTCCCAACAACATTCTGGTAAATCTTTTCTGAACCCGCTCCAATTTAGTAATATCCTTCTTATAACAGGGCGGCAACCTTAAAATTTACTGTATCCAGGAAGACAAATATTTGCATATAATCCAATGTATTTGAATTTTTAAGTTATAAGATGGTTAATATTTCTGCCACTCTACTGATATCAATAAATTTATGTATAAATGAGCCAGGCCCAATGTAACTGCATTACTGTCCTGTTGCAATGGGAATTAAACCTCTTACAGCAAGTAATGGAGGAGCATCAATATTGCATCTATTAGTGTAACTAATCTGAAGAATTCACAAAGGTGGACAGTTGAAATAATGCAACCATAACCAAACATATTTATTTAGATGTCTACATAAAGAAAATGTACATAGGGAAATGAATTACTCTTGGCCATTATTAAAGCTAAATTTGTCCTATTACAAAGAGGTTTTCTGCCCCATTTATTTCACAATCTGAGGCGATACACAGTGCCATGGTCAGAATATGTAAATTGTAATGTTAGCGATTTTAAGGTTTAAGGAGGCTCTTGAGGTAGATTGCAAAGTGTGATGAGGTCGGTGGCTGAGTGCAGAGCCAAGGGTGCAAGTCTGGAATGCATAAAATTAAATCACTATGATAAAAAAAATTGCTGGAGCACCAGTGTAGAAACACCATGAATGAGTACAACAAAAGCTAATATTTGATTAAGTGGATTGAGAGTGCTGTAGTAGGCATACTAAATAGCTAACAAAAAATGAGACAAAATAAGAATGTTGGAAATCTGTAACAGAAGTAAAAAAAATGTGAGAAGTGCACATCAAATCGGCTGGAAAGACAAATGGGTATGGTTTTAAATATAATAGGAAGTAATTTTGGGCAAGAAAGATTGATTAGGATTTGGGGGTATAGTGAGTAGTGCTCACACAAGGCAATCTCTAAAGTTGAAAAGTCATGTCATAAGATGGTGAAACCACAAAGAGGAATAACAACATATTACCATGGTGAAGTGAGGAGCTGTTTTTCTATTTGTCTATTATTTTTAGAAAGGAACAAGGTAGTTGGGAGAAAACTTTCTATTGCTCAATAAGCTGATTTGTCTGAAACTATTATGTATGTACTCAATCATTTGATTTTTATCAACAGGAAGATAAATTATTTCTGGTATCATACAGCGAGTCCCTATTGTAATGCAGCACAATGATTCAATACAATTTTTCTCTCCATTGGGCCTTGCAATTTCTGTGTCATTTTTCATTTATAAATGGTTTTTGCGTAAGAAAGTGAATCATTAGCAGAATATCACAATGCATAACTATTCAAAACCTTGCCCTTTCATTAGGGCCTGGCTTGAAAGTAAACCAAGATGGAAAATTTAGGTTTACTCCTCCCGTTTGTGCAAATTAAGGAAGATTATTTTACTGTGGATGTGGTTTCCTTCCAAATAGTTTTTAGTGGGAAATGAAAACATAAAATGCTGGAGAACTCAGCAGACCTGGATGAATGTGTGGAAAGAGAAACAGAGTTAATGTTTTGAATCCAATATGACTCTTCCTCAGAAGGTCAGACCTGCTGAGTTTCTCCAGCAATTTCTGCTTGTATTTCAGATCTCCAGCGTCCACTTTGGACATTTGATTTGCTTTTATTTCATTTGTTTTTAATGGGTATTACACAAATCTGATCTGTGTGTGTTACCTGCACCAACTTTCTATAATTAACTTATTATCATTATTGTGGCAGAGCTTTAGAATGGGTGGAATTTTGTGGGGCCCTTGGGAATGAACTGGAGCTGGATTGACAACCAATTTAGAAGGACATCACCTTCCCATATCCATAGAACTTTATCAGTGGCAGTAAAGGTAGAATGCAACCTTCCGGACGAATGAGGGATCGCTTTAGGACTTCTACCCACTGCTGCTAGCATCTTCTCATCTGCTGATGGACCACATGGAGAGATGGCCCAGTAAAACATGCAGGACAGCACCAGCCCTGCTGCCCCACGCAGAATGCCTTCTGTCTGCCTCAGGTAGATGACAACTTCCTGAGCAGTTTATATGTCGGTTGGATCAACTAATATAATTTCCATAAATTCTTGGCATTATTATCTGAATTACAATGCTGTGGCTATATTTTGTGCCGCATTAAGAAGCCTACCACAAGGGAAAGGAGGAGGGAAAGGATGTGCCCATAGAATCAAGATGAGAATTTGTGAGTTAGGAAACGATTGGAGAATTGGTGTGGACCTGTTGAGCTAAGTGGCCTGTTTCCACACAGTAGGGATTCTATGATAATAACAACACAGCCTGGATCCTCCATGATGGGCAGAACATAGGACCTACATTGAGATTAAATAAAATTCTTCAGTGTTTGTTAATTAATTCAATTTTTTAAATACACACTCATTGATAAAAATCCATTCATTTCTGAAGACTGAGGCAGCTGCACTCTACTGGATGCTATTATCACTATGAACCTCAAATGAGCATATTAGAACCTTATTCCATTCTTTTCCTGCAAACATGGTGGGTGGGGGTGAGAGGTTGGAGTGGGTGTGCTTCAGGATCAATACTTACAGATGTGTACTTCTGCCATCATTCTTACTGAGGTGAAGAGTTTCTCCACTGATGTAAAAATTCATGTCATATTAGTACTTTATAAATTTAGCTTTATTTATACCACAAGGTAAATAATCATAGGATTCCTACAGCATGGAAGCAGGCCGTTTAGACCATTGAGTCCACACTGATCCTCAAAACAGCATCCCATCCAAATCTACCCTGTAACCCTGCATTTCCCATGACTAATCCACCTAGCCTGCATACTCCTCGATAGTAAGGGCAATTTAACTTGGCCAATCTGCCTAACGGGAAAGTGAGGACTGCAGTTGCTGGAGAGTTAGATTCAAAACGTGTGGCTCTGGAAAAGCACAGCAGGTCAGGCAGCATCCAAGGAGCAGGAGAGTGGACATTTTGGGCAAGAGCTCTTCATCAGGAATGTGGGGGGTGAAGGGGCTGAGAGACTAGTGGAGGGTGGGGCTGGGGAGAAGGTAGCTGAGAAGGCAATAGGTAGATGCAGATGAGGAGTGATGGTGATAGGTCGGTTGAGACGGTGGAAAAGATAGTGGGACAAAAGATGGACAGGTAGGACAAGTCAAGATGGCGGTGCCAAGTTGAAGGGTAGGATCTGGGATGAGGTGGGGAGAAGAGGATATTTGGAAACTGGTGAAATCAACATTGATACCATGTGGTTGAAGCATTCCAAGGCGGACGATGAGGCGTTCTTCCTCCGGTTGTCAGGTGGCTTGGATTTGGCGGTGGAGGAGGCCCAGTACTTGCATGTCTTGGGGGACTAGGAGGAGGAGTTGAAGTCATTGGCCATAGGGCGTTGGTGTTTGTGTCCCAGAGATGTTCCCTGAAATGTTCTATCTAACCTGCACACCTTTGGACCATGGTGGAAACAAGAGCACCTGATGGATACTTATGCATACACATGGTTGGGGGGTGGTGGTGTGTAGTTGTAAACTCCACACAGACAGTTGCCCGAGAGTGGATTTGAACCCTAGGTCTCTGGCGGTGAGGCAGCAGTGCTAAACACTGAGCCACTGTACTGCCCCAAATGAGGCCTCAAGGTTTAGTCTTATTTGAATATAGCTTTATATCTGACATCCACGATCACTTTTGGGAGAAACTTCCAAAATGGAATATTGGACTGGGTAGGGATCCATCTTTACTCTTATCCAACTCTGTTCCATTCTTATCTGCCAGATGATTACGAGATTCAATAGAAATTCCCTGAAAAATCTTACCCTCCCAATTATTCCTGAGTTTGGTATTTCTGAACAACCTTTTGTTCAATATTCTCAGTTTTCCATTGCACTGATAATTTCTCATGTTTTTAGAAGTAGTTTTCACAAAGATATTTTTTCAAGTTTTCATATTCTTTCAAACAGATGCATTGCTATGTGCCATTGATGCATGAAACCTGTATCATAATCTCTCATTGGAGAAAACAGGACAAATCTTGTTTTAATATGATTGCAGAAGAATTTAATTTCGACAGTGCTTGATCAAGCTGAAGATATTCACAGCTAGGTTGGACAAATAACTTCATCATGTGTCTGAGGAGATCAGTTTAAAAATATTTGGTTAGGGTCATGTTTTGCACATTTCCTGATTTAATCCTCTCTGACCTGCCCTTTATGGGAATTCAAGGTGGAATCCTTCCTCTTTTTTTTGGCAAAGTGTTAGTCAATTCAAGTTGGAGTGACTCTCGCCTTGAGCCTGAGAGAGCTTTATCATTGTATCTTATTACACTCATTGCTTTAATTGAGCTGACAGTGAAAACCACACTCTTTTTTCACCAGTTCTTAACACACAGTTTTGCTGGAGCAACCTACTACTTACGAGAGCTGTCAGAATAGACTGGTATCTCTCGCATCAGCGCCATATTTAAAAGGTCATTGTGAATCGAGAGAAGAACTGACAGTCTGAAGCTGTCTGATTCCCTATGTTTGCCCCAGACATGGAAAACAGGGGGAAATCCCCACGCTGCTTTGGAGGCATCTTCCTGGAAATGGTGCTAGACAGTCTGATCCACAGGTTGGGCTTTCTCTTCTGCCCAGAACCTGCAATGGAGGCCATGACACCAGACCATGCCAGCCTGGTTTGCAGGCTGCAAGTGTGATGAAGCAGTCTCAGCAGTCTGGAGGATTGCCAGCATTGTAGGAAGGAAGTCCATGCCATTCTCCACTCTGTCAGTGTAAGTGCTACCATTCTCTCTTATATCTCATATTCGCTCTCTCTCTGCTACTGCACCCACCACTCACTGAAGCTCAAGCTCCAGCGCTCTGAATGTTGCCTGCCACATCCTCCACACACACCTTCACCCACCCCAAACTGTGACACCATTATGCTTCGTGCCCTCAGCATTGCTAACCGACTCGATCAGGAAACCTCCCTACATGCATCAACAGAAATAACTGCGACCTGCTTTCATCCACCATAATGCCTCTATTTTCTCTCTCTCTCTCTCTATCTGTCAATCCAAGAGCAAAACAACCCACAATAAAGCTGAAAGAAGTGATGTGCTACTTATCATTCGGCTCCTCACCCCTTATGAGTAGTGAATCCTGACTCTGACTGCCCTGACTCTTGGACTGATATTGGTGGCTCTGCGTGACTTACTGTGCCAGATGCCAATGACTAATTTGAGCAAAGGCTATCCCCCTTAACTAAACTGAGGCCTGCTGACAACAGTGGCAAGCCTCCTGACTTTATGTCTGTGCTAAGTGGTACAGCAAGCCAGTAGTAATATGACAACGAATTACTAGATTCAAAACATGGAAGAGCCGGTGTTGGACTGGGATGGACAAAGTTAAAAATCATACAACACCAGGTTATATTCCAACAGGTTTATTTGGAAGCGCTAGCTTTTGGAGTGCTGCTCCCTCGTCTGGTGGTTATATTCCACAACTACCTGATGAAGGAGCAGCGCTTTGAAAGCTCATGCTTCCAAATAAACCTGTTGGACATAAGGCAAGTGAACCTGCCAAGAATCTGCTCTGCTTTCCATGTCGTGTTTCCCCAAAGGCTTGTTTGTATGGCATGTTACAACCTGTGGTGAGTTGCCTGTTAACAAGCAATGAAGAATATGAATTTGGAACTTGCCCTGCTGCTTGTGTGATTTTTAACTAGATTCAAAATGTCCACTTTGTTTTTCAATCTGCAGATGCTGCCAGACCTGCTGAGCTTCTCCAGCACTTCTAATTTTCCTTTGTTTCAGTAGTAATATGAGCCAGGTGTCTCTAGCTGAGGAAGAAATGTGAAAAAAAGGCAAGGCAAGTTTTGTACACTGTGAGCATCCAGTTCGGCTCGGTGTGAGTGAGACACTATGACAGTGAGTGAAAAGCCAAGAGGTGCAGCCTGGTCCAGTCCAAGAGCAAGACGCTCAAAATGTCTACACTCCAGCATAGCAATGATAGTTGCCCATGCATGCAAGAAGTGAAGGATTGAAGTGTGAAGTGTCCTGTAAGTGGATCGAAGATGAACCGTGAAGCTCCTTAAGGGCTGGTGCGCAAGGCATTACAATGTCTGTGGACGTGGACCTCTGGAGTGTTCCTGAGATGTTGGCACCCAGTATCCAACTTGGAGGTATTTTGGAGCAAAAGGCAAGTGAACCTGCCAAGAATCTGCTCTGCTTTCCATGTTTGTATGGCATGTTACAACCTGTGGTGAGTTGCCTGTTAACAAGCAATGAAGAATATGAATTTGGAACTTGCCCTGCTGCTTGAGCAAAAGGGGTGGGGGTATTGTAGTGAGATGATTTCAATATTAAGACAACCATCTTGCCAAATTCTTCCACTCATCTCATCGTCACCCCATGTCGCTCAGAACCTGTTAAGTTTCTGTCAAAATTCCTTGCAGAATGTCTGTTCATGGAGTCATTTAAAGAGGAAATAGTCAATTTCAAACTCCTGTGAATCAGAGAAAAATCTGTCTAAATTTTCAAGAAATAATTACGTTAGTTGGGGTCCCTATAGTTTTAGGGAATCTAAAGTTACTAACAAAATTCATTGAATTTGGATCCTTTTATTATGTCTACTTGTGTGGAAGTAGTAAGAACTTGGCATACTGCTGCATGAGGGATCGAGTTCTGGAACCATGAGGTTATGCCACAGCTGTACAAAACTCTGGTGCGGCCACACTTGGAGTATTGTGTACAGTTCTGGTCACCGCATTATAAGAAGGATGTGGAAGCTTTGGAAAGGGTGCAGAGGAGATTTACTAGGATGTTGCCTGGTATGGAGGGAAGGTCTTACGAGGAAAGGCTGAGGGACTTGAGGCTGTTTTCGTTAGAGAGAAGAAGGTTGAGAGGTGACTTAATAGAGACAAATAAATTAATCAGAGGGTTAGATAGGGTGGACAGGGAGAGCCTTTTCCCAAGAATGGTGATGCCGAGCACAAGGGGGCATAGCTTTAAATTGAGGGGTGATAGACATAGGACAGATGTCAGAGGTAGTTTCTTTACTCAGAGAGTAGTAAGGGTATGGAAGGCTTTGCTTGCGACGGTAGTAGATTCGCCAACTTTAAGTACATTTAAGTCACCATTGGACAAGCATATGGAATAGTATAGGTTAGATGGGCTTCAGATTGGTATGACAAGTCGGCGCAACATCGAGGGCCGAAGGGCCTGTACTGCGCTGTAATGTTCTATGTTCTATGGTGGGATACTTGACCAAGATAAAAGGTATGTTGGCTCTCAGGCTTACAGCTTTAGTGGAAAAATATTGCTTGAGATAAAGCCTGAGGTTGTGTAATTATAGTTTGATGAAATATAAGGAGTGTATCGTAAGCTCATTAGTGGGAGTGCTTCTTGAGCTTGTTAGTTTCTGTATCCTTGAGCACATCAATGAGCAAAGATGAGAGCTGCACTGTTCTTATCTTTATCTTCAATTATTGTAAAGTGCGGAATGTAAGCAAAGTTGTTTTTATCATTGTGTAAATATAGCCTGACTGTTCAGCTCGGGGGATTGCTGTAAGACAGTGGTGACTGTAACAGCCTCTCCACGAGTTCATGAAAAATAAAGCTTCCTGAAACGAGTCTCGTGGTCTCAGACTAAATAATTTTCTCTCAACTGGAGAAGTTAAGGGGAATATCGAAATGTGACATGTAATTCCAAAATTAGAGTCAAGGTGAATCAAAGGGAAAACAAGAATCAATAGGAATTGAAGGAAACCTCTCACCAATTTGGAGTCATACCTAGCCTAAAGGAAGATGTGTGTGATTGTTGGTCAACTCAGCTCCAGGATATCTGTTAAGAGTTCCTTAGGGTTGTGTCCAACCCATAGTGACTTCAATGACTTGCCCTCCACCAGAAGATCAGAGTGGGGAGGTTTATTAAATATGTCAAATTTGCAAGGGAGCACATCGTTATGCAAATCCAGGAGGTGTACAATGGGAATTCACACACATACACTTTGTCTCCTAATGCACTGGTCTCCTGAAAAACGTTGCACAAAGTGCTGACTGTTACAGGTTCAATGCTGTCTTGCAGGATGCTCAAACATTTCTGTGCAACTCAGCAGTCTACATGCATTCTGAAACATTGAAGTCTTACCAATGATGGAAGGGTCAAAAGGAGATTCCACAGGATTCTGCTCAATCTGCTTGTTTTCTTAAGAGACGTCCCTGCAGAACTCCATGAAATGATACTGAGGGTTATCTAACCTTCACACCATGCGGTGTTACCATACTGTCTCACTGCTACTTTCAATCTAATCATGAATAGGATCTGTAACGTGTTAGATACTTTACAGTGGGATCACCAAATATATCAATCAGATGGATGATGAGACATTTATTCAGCAACACATAAGGACAGGGACGACAAACATAACAAGGTTCACGTCATTTGCAGTAAGTAGTGGTGGCTTGTCAGATTACTTGAAGATTCTTAAACAACCAAAGGCCATAAAAATCAGGAGAGAAGTTGGCTATTTGGCCCATTAAATTTGCTGCACCATTCAATGAGATCATACTAATCTCCACTTCCCTGCCTTATCCCATAACCTTGGTTCCATCATTGGTTACAAATCTGTCTATCTCAGCCTTGAATATACTTAATGACCCAGCCTCAACACCACTTTATGGTAAAGAATTTCATAGATTGACTATCCTCTGGAAGAAATTATATAACTCCTCATCTCTGTCTTATTTGGGCAACTCTGAGATTATGCCATTTAGTCCTACACTCTCTCAAAAGGGAAACAGCCTTTCTGTATCTACCCTGTCAAATCTGCAAATAATCTTACACATTCTCAATAAGATTTCCTCTCATTCTTCTAAATTCCAACGATTAAGGCCAAATCTACTTAACCTCTCCTCAGAGGACAGTCCCCCTGAACCCAGAATCAACTGAGAAAACCTTTGCTGGACTGCCTCCTACATAAGGGGACAAAAGCTGTTCACAATATTCTAGGTGTGGCCTGCCTTGTGCCTTTTATCATTCTATCTCATGACTTCCATATTTTTATACTCCATTCCCTTTTGTATAAAAGCCAACAATCCAATTGTCTTCCTTATAACCTCCTGAATGAAATGCCAACTCTTTGTGACCCACAATGCCTCTGCGCTACAACTTTCTGCAGTCCTTCTCTATTTAAATAATATTCGGCTCTTCTATTGTTCCTGCCAAAATGCATAACCTCACATTTTCCTCACATTTGAAAACAGATTAGAAGTTGGTCCCAAAAGCCTTCTCCACCATTTTAGACAATCATGGCTAATCTATCTGTTTTTTGAATCTCACAGCATTCACCTTCTGCTGTGACGTAACATAATTGAAAAGGCAAATGATGATGATGCATGTGATCATGTTATTCTGTCATCAGAAGAGCAAAGTGAAGAACAAACCAGAAAGTAATATAAAAATAAGGAGTTAGGCATCACACTAGAGAGCTGTATTTCGTAAAGTTGTAAATGTAGTCTCCTATCCTGGTGTAGAGAGCATGAGTCAGTTTTCTTATACATAAAGTTGTTACAGATTATATAAGAGGAACCTTACTTAATCCTTACATTAACCTTACTCTAACATAAAGATCAATTTGGGATGATAGAATCTCAGATTGTCAGCTTGGTTAAATAGGGGCAGACTCAACAATTGTATGTAAAGATAGCCCAAGACAGTGAAATACAAGAAATGATCCAGTGTTCTCATAAAGCTGGCAAGCAGCAGTGTTAGCATAAGGCATACTAAAACAAGGACCATATTAAATCGAGTAAAATGTACCAAAGCAACTTGGTGGAACAAATACTGCAGGAACAGTGGTTTAGCACAAAGAAAAGGCATCATGGCTGCATGATGGTCACACATCAATAGCACAGTCAGTGTGTGGAAAACTTAGTGGTTGGTCGAACATTTCAGCTTTAAAATACAGCAACTGCAAAGCCATTTGTGTACAGATGATGGCATCCTACAGCTTTGGGAGTCCTACTATCATGGTAAAGCTGTATGCATACTCCGACAGAGTAATGCACACTCCTCTCCTGGTGTAAAGAGCATGAGTCAGTTTTCTTATACAATGGTGTTCAATAAATTGAGAAATATTAGAAATATTGCCTGCTCCAATCTGGAAGGCTCCTGATGCAAAGAACTGCATGAAGATGGCCACCTTCATAGCCACTGGCAACATTCTCATTAGCCTGAAGGTCTGTCAAAATGTGACGTTGGATTTCCTTGATCATTGACTTTGTAAAGCATTAATAATGCACGCAGGAAAAGGGAATGGTTCCTAAAGTCTGCAGCTGAATAAAGACTGCCTACATAAAATCCTTTTTCCATTGTTCCTCCTACAATTTCCATTTCTAACAGTACATCAAGGGATGTAAACAGACTGTGGGCATGTTGTCTGAGCAGAACCCTGGAAGTCACAATTAGGATTTCCTCACATGTGGCACCAAACATTGTACCTTTTATCAACTTTGAATGGAAGAAAAATCACATTATTTCCAAAAGCTCAGATCGAACCAGGAGAAATCAATCTGCAACGAAGCTGAAATAGTAATGTTACTTCCTGCTGCTGACTGCGTGTTTGAGAGGGTGAGAACTAAAATGATGAGGCAATATCAGTTTCACAATAGAGTTGTACATTGAGTCATAATATCGCTGCTCTGAATTCTTCACGTGCATACTCCAAATCTCTGTACTGACAATCTTACCAGAATGGCATTTAGCACAATTGCACTGGAAGTGTGCACACTCTGCACAAACTGCATTTTGATGCCAAAATGGTACCTGCATTGCCAAATCTACAGACACTAGAAAGTCAACTTTCATGGCCACTTAAACCTTCAAACTGCAAAAAGGTTTAATAAACTGACAATTTATGGAATTAGGCAATAATTCTCGCTGGTAAAAAGTAATTAGCTCACAGGGTCTTTTGTACACTCCTAGTTTATAAATCAAGGAGGAAGTTCTTCAAAGGTCTAGGAAAATTGGAGATAACCATGAAAGTGATTTAAGACAAAAGTAAGAACCAAAATAATCTATGAGGGGAAAAGATCTGGAAAATGTGCAGTAGCATCACGTTTGAAGACAGTTTTGCTGTAGCTTCAATATGTAAATAGAGCCTGTAATTTATTTTTGATAGTAAAATGGACTAGAAGCTATTTATGCTGGCATATTGCCTCAAAATCCATTTTCATCTCCTCTTGAACTCTTTTGTTTCTTTCTATAGTCAGTCCATGAAGCATCAAATATGCATAAAAGCCCAACTTTTATATTCTGAATGCTGAAGGATAATTTTAATGTGAGGAGTTAGTAGTTTGATAATACTATATCACAGGAGAGCTGAGGAGATCATTAGCTTTATCCCCACAGTAAGGCAGCAGTGAAGTAGATTTATGGCACTATGAAGTTACCAAGGTACAACAAATAACACATACATTTCTTTGTGAACTCCAGTATAACCTTTTTCAAATCTCTCCATAGGAAGATCCTTTAAGCTGTGTATGTACAAAATGTGTTTAACAACATAGAATGAATCTTGCACATCAATGCAAGATTTGCAATAAATTTTCATGGTACATATTTTAAAATTTGACTTTCTGTGATTTCTTCAGGGAATAAAATCATGTCCAAGGGTGATATTTGATTAAGAAAACTGATTCTTTGCTCGCATAGATAAATTTCCTTTAAGAATTACCTGAACAGATGCTACATCAAGGAACATACTTTTTCAAAAATAATCACTGGGAAGATGATTGTGGCTGTAAAGAGCACGACAATCCCCTACCATCAATATTCTGGGGTTTTCCATTGACCAGAAATAAGACAATAATTTGCAACAAGAGGAAGTCAAAAGCTGGGAATCCTGCAGTGAGCTTATGATCACATCTTTACTCCCCAAAGTTTGTCTATCATCTCCAAGGCACAAGTCAGGAATGTGATTGCACAATCCCCATTTGCCTAAATGGAATCATAGAATCCCGATAGCATGGAAGCAGGCCGTTCAGCCAATCAAATCCTCACCAATCCTCCGAAGAACATCCCACACAACCCATCCCCCTACCCTGTCCTTGTAACCCTGCATTTCCCATGGCTAATCCACCTAACCTGCACATCCTAGGATACTATGCGCAATTTTAGCATGGCCAGTCCACCTAATCATAAGTGCAGCTCCAACAACATGGAAAAGCATGACATCTTGCAGCAAAAAACGGGCTGCTTGATTGGCACCCCATCTGCAAACATTCATTGGCTTCACCACTGATGCATTGCTGAGATAGTTTGTATCACCTATAAGATGCATTGCAACAACTAATCAAAGATTTTTCGACAGCTCCTTCCAAAGTCGTGATCACTGTCATCTTTAAAGATGAGGACAGCAGATGTAGGGGAACACCACCACCTGCAAGTTCCCCTCCAAACTGCACACAATCCTGACCTGTAAATATAGTATATTGCTGTTTCTTCAATCAAATTATGGATGTACCTACACCAAATGGAATGCAGTATTTCAAGAGGTAGTTCACCATCACCTTCTCAAGGGCAAGTAGGCATGGGCAATAAATGTAGCCCAGTTATTGACACCCAAATCCCATGAAT
Organism: Chiloscyllium plagiosum; assembly: GCF_004010195.1. NCBI lineage: Eukaryota > Metazoa > Chordata > Chondrichthyes > Orectolobiformes > Hemiscylliidae > Chiloscyllium > Chiloscyllium plagiosum. The sequence continues at coordinate 67,263,301 of NC_057711.1, forward strand.
TATAAACTAAAATGCTGCAGCTCACATGTAACCTGAGGACTTATAAAAGGAGAGCTGTTTACTGCTCGTAATCTTCAAAGGAGTCATTGACAAGGCCTGTTCTCACACCATCTTGCTCCTGGAATGAAATGTTTCTCATTGCATCCCTTTTTGAACTGCTCAGTATCACTTCTTTACAAGGTCTGGTTTTGTGATGCTGTCGTGACTGATTGCAGTCTGAAAAATAGATTGGAAAGTTGCAAGTGGATTTTAACCATTGCATTTTACTGTGTGATAAATCTGTTTTTCACTGACCAGTGGAGTAACATAACTATTCCTGTGGAAATAAAGACAATGATTGGCCCATGCTTCATCTTAAAATTTTCCTGATGTATTGTGTGTTATGCCTCTGGAATGTTTTTCGGTGTTGGAAATCCAAAGAAGAATCATACTAGATTCCAAATTTTGACACTGTTTCCGTCTCCACAGATGTTGGTAGACTCATTGAGCTTTTTTTTCTCTCAGATGTCCAACATACACAAGACGTTGTACGTGCTGCTCTTCCGAGAGATGGAAGTATTTGGAAGGTTGCCATTTCAAATGAAACCTTCATCATTCATCAAACGTCCATATTAATGGGGGGCATGGTTGATGAATGGCAATGTAGTGATCCCTGAAATTCTAGAGAGAAAACAACATGCATTGCAAACATAATTGTCTGGATTCCAGTATGCAGGATGCACTCATTTTCCTCCCAAAACAGTACGTTTGGCAAAATAGTACATTACATCAGCAACCAGCTATATATACCTTGCAACTTACATTTTCCATGAAATGTTGCAAACCTTTCCAATTATCTGGTTCCCCCTTCCCCTAACTTGTTTGGGGATACACCCACAGGCATTGCCAACTTATAAGTCCAATTTCAGGCCTCAGATAAATTCTCTCTGTAGAAGAATCATTTCCCATGACCAATTTTGTGCAGACAAAATGGGCCTATATTATTCAATCCACCTCCAAAGGTTATAGGAAATGTTCTCAGAATGTGCCACATGGTTAATTATTACACCTGCTTAAAGGATATGAATTAATGGATGAAATTGGAAAGAGGGTTGTACGCCGTTGGAGTTCAGGGCTTAAAGAAAACAAAGAACTGCTGGATATCTGAAACAAAAAGAGAGTGCTGGAGAAAATGACCAAGTGTTTATGGCCTCAAAATGTTAACTTTGTTCCTCCATCTACAGATGCTGCCAGATCTGCTGAGTTTCTCCAGCACTTTCTGTTTTTGTGAGAGTTGAGGGCAGTTTTTCAACAGGTATCCATGTCCATTCATGTTTAGCCATTAGGCACTAACATATTGTGGAAATAAGTTGGATAGAAGTTCAGAGGAGTGGTCCTGAAATTTGTAAATGTGACTTTCCTGGAGGGGTCCAACTCAAACAACACAACGGAAGCTTGACACCAACCTGAAAAGAGCAGCACAATATTTTGGCAACATATCACCTAATATTCACTCATTCTATCATCGTGCAGAGTAATAGCAGTGTATTTAATCTATAAGACTTCCAAAACTTTCATTTCCCTGGCCCCCAACGCCTCATCTTCACCATGGGCATTCAGTCCCTCTACACCTCGATCTGCCACGACGAGGTCCTCCAAGCCCTCCATTTCTTCCTCTCCCAGAATCCCCACCAGTACCCCTCCACCAATGCTCTAATTTGTTTGGCTGAACTAGTCCCCACCCACAATAATTTTGCCTTTGAATCCTCTCACTTCCTCCAGACATCAGAGGTAGCCATGGGCACCCACATGGACCCCAGCTATGTCTGTCTCTTTGTCGGTTACATGGAACAGTTCATCTTCTGCAGTCACACTGGCACCATTCCCCACCTTTTCCTCTGCAACATTGATGACTGTATTGGTGCTACCTTGTGTTCCCACGAGGAGGCTGAACAGTTCGTCAACTTCACCAACACATTCCATCCTGACCTTAAGTTCACCTGGACCATCTCAGACACCTCCCTCCCCTCCCTGAACCTCTCCATTTCCATCAACGGTGACCAACTCAACACTGACATCTTCTACAAACCCACCAACTCCTACAACTACCCAGATTACACCTCCTCCCATTCTGCCTCCTGTAAAAACGCTATCCCTTATTCCCAATTCCTCCACCTCTGTCGCATCTGCTCCCAGGAGGACCAATTCCACCACAGAACACACCAGAATGCCTCTTTCTTCAAAGTCCTCAATTTCCCCTCCCATGTGGTTGATGATGCTCTTCGGCGCATCCACTTCCCGCACCTCTGCCATCGCACCCAACCCCTCCAACTGCAACAAGGACAGGATCCACTGATCCTCACCTTCCACCCGACCAACCTATGTATACAATGCATCATCCTCCGCCATTTCCGTCACCTACAAATGGACCTTACCACCAGAGATATATTTCCCTCCCCATCCATATCTGCTTTCCGTAAAGACCATTCCCTCCGCAACTCGCTTGTCAGGTCCACCATCCCCACCAACCCACCCTCACCTCCTGCCACTTTCCCCTGCCATTTCAGGAATTGCAAAACCTGCACCCACACCTTCCCCCTCACCTCCATCCAAGGCCACAAAGGGGCCTTCCACATCCATCAGAGTTTTGCCTGCACTTCCACATGTTATTTACTGTATTCATTGCTCCCGATGCGGTCTCGACTACACTGGGGAGATAGGAATGCCTATTTGCAGAGCGCTTCAGAGAACATCCCTGGGACACCTGCACCAATCAACTCCACTGCCCCATGGCTGAACACTTCAACTCCCCCTCCTACTCCACCAAGGGCATGCAGAACCTTGGCTTCCTCCATCGCCACACCCCAACCACCCAACGCCTGGAAGAAGAATGCATCATCTTTCGCCTTGGGATCCTACAACTACACGGCATCAATGTGGAATTCACCAGTTTCCTCATTTTCCCCTCCCCCCACCTTATCCCAGATCCAACCTTCCAATTTGGCACCGCCTTCCTGATATAGGGCTCTTGCCCAAAACGTCAATTCTCCTGCTCCTCGGATTCTGCCTGACCTGCTGTGCTTTTCCAGCACCACACTCTTGACTCTAATCTCCAGCACCTGTAGTTCTCACTTATTCCTATTCCATCTATAAGCTGTATGATAGAAAATGACCAAAGATTCTTAGACAGCACACTTGAAATCAGAGCCATTACTATGTAAAAGAAGAAATCAGCAGATAGATGGGCAGACCGCTATTTGTAATTTCTCCTCCAAAACACTCACCATCCTGACTTGTAAATATATTATCATTTCTTCACCATCGCTGCATCTAAATCCAGGAACTCCCTCCCTACCAGCATTGTCATTCTGCTTACAGCTAATGAATTGCCACAGTTAGAAAGGCAACTCATCATTAGATTCTTTAGGGCAATAGGAATGGAAAATAAATGCTGGCCCAGCTTGGGACACCCATATCCTCCAATTGAGTTTTTAGAAATGCTCACTTGCAAGGCAAAAACTCCCAGCGAAGTTTGGTCTGGGCCAAATGGTCTGTTTCCATGTTATAATTTCTGTGCATGTCTAGTCTATATTGTATTGCTATATTTAGACCCATAACATGTACCCTTTGGCAGTCAGTCAGCTAACTACAGTTACACTGTCAGGGGCCTAAGCCAAATAAAATATACTGTACAATTCAATATTTCCCAAAGACAATATTACTTTATTTATGCTGCTTTCACATAGAGACACAAAGGATTCATTGTGGAAAGAAATAGGTCATGAGCAAATGGTACAGCTTGTTTGGCAATTAATTTTGAATAAATCTAATGAGAGGGGCCTTTAATTACTGCTTTAATGAAATTATACAACTAGATAGTGGTGTGTTATTAAGAGAGACTACTCACTTAGCCATGAAATTCCCATTACACCATTGATAGTTGGCATTCACAAGCAACATTTGAAGAGTCTGTGTGCCTTATTTCAGCTCAGTACAGCGTATCTGTAATATCACTATCTTCAATATTCTTATGTAAATATGTGAATTTAATTTTCAAACAATTATGCTAACTAGTTATTAATTATTATTTTAAACGAATATTTTTGCTCAATACCATCCAATGTGGTGGTGGTACCTGGATACAGATCTAATAATAAATTGTTCATTCAATTACACATTCCAATGATACACAATTCACTGAAGAGGATTGAAAACAGCTAGTTGTTAACTTTCTCTGTTTCTATTTCTGATAAAGCAAAGGGCAGGGGTTGGCTACGAGCTGGCTGAGGTTTGGTTAGCATGGAATCAAGAAGGGAAAAGATTTCTATTAAGAAGTTTAGACAAATAAACCATTTACTCTGAAACTGAAGTGGAAGCTTATTCATTTGCTTGTACAAAATTAATGAATAGTCCGTGATTGTTTGGTTTGCACTGGTGATGCGGAGTTTCCTTCACTTACAGAGTGGCCAACAACTTTTGGGGATGTGCTGGTTTTAGATGAGTTCCTCACTGCTGCCATGGAGAAGGTAAACCAGAATGTTTCCTGTACATGTTGCAGAGAGCTGAGTCATTGAATTTGTTCTCCAGATGTACCACAGTTTATATAAGTAAATAAATATGTGCATTTAAGAGAAGTGTGAAAATGGATGCTTGGGCTTGGTATTCTAGCTGGTATTTCTGCCACCGCTCTACCCAGGCTGCAGGACACCTCATGCTCCCATGACTTTTTAGTGCCTATGATCTTTCTCACTTCACCTAAAAAATATCCCCAAGTAGCCATATACGCAGGGGAAAAAGTTCTGCAACTTAAAGTTCAATATTGCAGACTACACTCTAAATAAAAACACTTCCACTCAAAAAAAAACATGTTTTGACAGGTCAAAGTCATAAAGCATGGCCCAACTCATCCATGCTGGACTGTTTTGACGCATCTTGAAAGGTCTTACACTCTTGGTGCTTCTTGATACTCTTCGGTATGTTTGACAGGCCTAGATCCTTCTTCACAGGTCTTGACACTTCTTCTGTGCATTTAAGAAAAATGTAAAACTGGGTGCTTAGCAATGTTTTTAAATATTATTTAATAGCTATGCATATCACAGTCATGTGGAATTAGACTCTGAAGTCAGCTAAATATATCTTAAACTTTAATTTTTATTCAACCATACAGAAACATATACTGTGGACAACCCATTACTGGCAGCTATTGTAACAAATTGATAAAATTGACTCAGAATGAGAGAACATTTTCAACATAATAGGAGGCCCACTGGCCTGTTGTGTGCAGATCATTTCTCTGTTAGAAGGGCTTAACTAGTCTTATTTCTCTTCATTTTTCTGATCTTGGAGATTGCTATCTCTTTAGGTGCATATCCAAATCTTTTTAGAAAGCCATGATTGTATCTGCCTCTATCATACTCTCAGATTGTGAAGTCTGGATCCTAACCACTTGCTGTGTGACCAAAATTTTCTGACATCATCTTTAGTTGCTTTGCCAAGGTCCTTATGCTTGTGGCCTCTGGTTCTTGACCTTTCCACCAATGTGGACAGCTTCTCTCTACCTGCTCTGTCTAGACCCATAATGATTGTAAACCAACTTGATTAAATCTCCTCTCAGTTTTCTCTCCATGTTTCTGAAGTCCTCTGTCCCTGTTTCCATGTTGTAAGTCGTCTCTGCACTCCCTTTAAAGGCATCTTCTTTTCTAAAGAATTGACAATATACGCAGTTGAGGCTGAACCAACAATTGGTGAAGGTTCAACATAACTTCCTTGCATTCGCAGTCTATGGATGGAATCTTATAGGGATCAGAAGACTTTAATGATATTTGTGGCAGAATTGTATGAGAAATCTGGCAATCACAACCAGATTGCCACTCTGCTCCTGGGCTTATGGACTATAACTGAGCTCCACATTTCGAGCCTTGAAGTCTGATAACAGTTGTTTCAGAAATACGAAGCTCATTCAAATTCAAAGCATTCTCATATCGTGCAGGATAACCACACATAGTCAAACTGCATCCTGTTTTGCACCATCAGTGTGCCAAGTTCTGGAGTTTAAATATCCAATAACACAGCCAGCCACTTTGGCAACTGGTATGAAATAAAAAGTATGCAGTTAAGTGTAAGATTAGGATGGAAGTTGTGTCAGGTCACTGAGGCTGAATGGGGTATGGCTGGATCCAACAGTGTGTAGCAGGGTTTCCAGGGCTGGCAGGTGAAGTAGGTTTTTGAGACCTGCAGCGGAGGCTCAGGTCTGGTAGGGGAGCTTGGTATTGGATCTGAGAGATGTGTAACCAAGATTGTGGTGTGCATGGGGGTTCTGATTGAGAGTGGTCACCAGGGGTCTGGAGACAATGCAAGGTGTCAGTTTGAGTGGGTTTGTGATGAGATTAGAAGGTGAGCCTCATATTTATCCCAGAATTAGACTGGGTTTTTAATCATCTAACTATTCATAATTGTCCTCAAAATTTTCCTCCTTTAATTAATTCTTTTGGAGAGTTTCAGATGCAGGGAAGTGCCAAATGGAATCATCCATTTACCTGAACAATTCCAGGGAGTCCACTGTGTCTAGGATTCCTCATGGTCTTGACATACAACTCCAGTTCACACTGCCCTCATAAAAATCTGATCATTGGAATATCTGTAGCTGTCTATGCCATAACACCCGTCTTATTTGCTCCTGTTTAAATATCAGTGATCTTCCTGTTTTCATGTCCTAATTGTCCCACTTCAACTTGTAGCTGCCAGTCTCTTTTCAGACTCTCTTGTTGACCCCAGTTTTCGCGTCCAGGTCAGATGTGCAGTGGTGGCAGAAGAACCAGCCCTCCAACTTCAACCATTAGAAATGTCACCTAAATTTCCCATTTTTGGTCAGAAAGATGGAAATTGAGCTGGGCCACCCAGAAATAGTTGAAGTAGGCTGGGAGATAGTCCTCAGATTTTCAATATGTGTCCAAAAATTAAAGTAAAATAAGAGAACATAAAACATTCCTTAATTCATCATGTTTCATAGCTTTCTTCCTCCCCTTAGCCCCATGAATCCCCATGAATCATCCAGGCCAATCATTGCAACCTGATGCCCTATCCCCAACCCTAATGACTCTTGTTCCACCTAGGCCACCATATGCTTCTCTATCCAGTCCTAAGGCTTTTCATAACTCCCATTCCATTCTACAACACTTTACCCATACTGCAGGCACCTCATAATCCCATGATTCTTTAGTTCCTATGCTCCTTCCCACTTAATTTAACATGACAACTCAACTAGTATCACCAAGCAGCCACAAACACAGGGGAAAGATTTTCTGCAACTTAAAGTTCAATATTAAAGATTGCACTGTGGATGAAAACACTCGCATTCGAGAAAAACACAAATTAACAGGCCATAGAGTCATTGAGGCATACAGCACATACATGACTGTTTGGTGTCTATGCTCTTTCCCATTTCATCTAACATGACAACTCAACCAGTATCCCCAAATAGCCACACATGCTGGAGAAAAAAGTTCTACAAAGTTCAATATTGCAGATTACACTCTGGACAAAAACACTCCCATTTGAGAAAAACACATTTTGAGAGGTTATAGAGTCATACAGCATGGAAACAGACCCTTTGGTCCAACTTGTCCATGCTGGACTGTTTACACACATTTTGAAAGGCCTTGCACTCTTCACACTTCTTGATGTGTTTGCCAGGCCTCAATACCTCTTCACAGATCTTGAAACTTCAACCTTGTCAAGTTTCACACTTTTTAAGAGATCTTAGCAGGCCTTGATACTGCTTGACAGTTCAAATCTTCTGGACAGTTCTTGACACTTTTTCTTAAGCTTGGCACCGTTTACACTCAGGCTTCTGCATAGTTAGAAATCCCAAAGACCATCTGACCCCATCCTTCCATTAAACAATCCCACCCTCAATCTGCAAGGTGTCTCCGACCAAGTCTACAGGGATTCCACAACTCTCCACAGAGATACCTGGAATTAGCAATCTGGTTTTACTAATCTCCACACTCTTGGTTTCATACTTAAGCAACTACAAATTCTGATTTATGCAGAGGCAACTGACCAGTTAAATGAACAGTTGCATCCATGAACCACATCTGCATGAACTAAGGTCCACTCCATATCCAGCTCCCGTACAAATGGGATATGTTAGGTTTGGGGTGGGTACTTTGAATTTTTGATCTCTTCTACCATTTTCACCACAGTGGAGTGAGTCCATGGTGAAAATCTGGGTCTTTGCTTCTCTTACTTTTTCACTTTACTGCTGAACTTTTTAAATTGAGCTTGGAACACACTTTTCTTTTTTACTTCAGGTATCTCTGAGCAACAGCAACCTGTAGGTCTGGAGTGTGGGGTGGGTAGTACCTCATAGCCATGGAATATCCACAGCAAAACTGAGCAAAAACCACAAGGTGAATGTTGAATCAACACCATAAAATTGGATGTGGAAGCATTTAAATCTATGTCTCAAATTAAATGCGGCAAAATAATAGCAGCTATTCATGCAGGGCTGAATGCTCAATTGTGAATGTGGAAGGGAGTCAAATCTTTTTGAATCAAATGACAACTAATGCTGAGAAGAAAAAGCCTACTCTTATTCATGTGGACCAATAATGAGGCTGGTGTACGTGTCAGGTGCATGGGTCTTCTGAGAGTAGCATTGTGAGCCCAAAACATAATAAGCAACACACTCCTGATACTTTTACTTTTCACCCAATGCATTTGGTGTATTTCAGGTTAAGAGCTGATCAGTGACAAATTTCCCCTTAAATGATACCTGCAACATGTCTCCATTCACTGAACTTCAACTGCTAATCCATCAACTTGTTGTAAATTATGAACAGGTTTGCATGATTTCTCACTTTAAAAGTACATAATTCTTTTAGACCCTCCTCTCAATCATTCAGTATTAGATACAATTTATTAGTAATAATAGAATTCAAAAAGACTGGTTCTGCTTGATGATGATTTATATCCCTTCTGAGGGAGAAATTTTTTTAGCATTCCATATGGGTCCGTCCAGCTTACTGGTGTTTCGTGATTGACTTGGTGTTCCATTTGGCTTCAGTAACAGTCTTGACTTGAAACATAAGGCACATCATTACTGATGCTTGGGTAAGTGAGGTGTATGACAGAGTGGTGAATAATATGAAGGGAGTGTCCTTTTCAAAGTGATAGACTGATTCTCACTTCTATTTGAATCTGTCAATCACTTTGAGAAGGTGCCATCCAATGAATTGTCAGATGGTGTGATTGAGCAATTGCAAGTGGGATTGAAAAGAACAAAAAAGATTATAAATGGCTTAGACTAATACATAACCTGTTTAACCCAGGTATCTGCAAACATTCCTTTCAGAGAATCCCATTAGGAGATAAAATTCACAAAGATTGAGAAATGCATGAATTACTCAAGGCAGTCAGCTGTGATGTACTGAAAGGCAAATATATTTAGTGAATTTAATAGACGTGCTTGAAAATTGGATTAAAGGGAATAAACTAATGTAATGCTTATGATTTTGAAGAATTAATTCAATGAAAAAAATCAGGTAAGTTTAGGAAGGAAGTTTAGCCAGGTGGATAGAAAGTTGCTACTTGTGGACACAGAGTTAGGATTATGTGCAGTACTTGGAGAGGAGAAGGAGCAGAAGTCACACAGCCTGGTGTCATTGTGCTGTACAAAAACAGCATGATCATAGGGACACAGTTTAACATTTTCTGTTAAAGTGAAAAGAGAGTGCAGAGTGCACTCTGGAATTGCAAACTTTGATATTTTGGTACTCTGGTGCAATGGTCCATCCAATGCAAATGTTGCATGAGAATGATCCCCTCTTTGCTCAGGACGCTTACTTCCTGGAGATTGTGTTCATCTAGTGATCTATATAGGTTGATTATATGTTCTTCTGTAGACAGTTCTGATGGGATGACTCAAGCTTCCTCTTGTGTCAGTGAAATGTCACCGGTTTCACAGCTATAGAGGAGTATTGGGAGGATGAATGCCTTGTTGACTATATGTAGTGGTGTGTCGGTCTAGATTTGATGATTACTGAAGATTCATGTGAACTTCACAGAGGAGCTCTCACAGTGCATTCTGTGTGACATTTCAAAGTCTATGTTGTTGTCTTGACATGTGACTGTTGAGATGGCATGTGACTGGTGCTGGGAGGATTTAGTACTGTTTTTGACTGGAAGACGACTTCTGCCTTATTGGAATAGAGGTACAGCTCCAGATCTGGATAGGTTTGAATAGTTCAAGGTTGGCCTGTAGTGTTCTTCTATGTGCATCAGGGTAAAGCAATCATTAGCATACTGAAGGTTAGTTATGAACATTGGTGAAACTTTGGTCATTGTTTTCAGCCTTGAGGGGAGAAACTTCCCATCAAACCTGTACTCAATTTGGACCCTGAGTTTAAGGAAACTCTTGACTGTGTCATGGATAGCGATAAGGATGGGTGCAAATATAGATCCTTGCTTGACACCAGGTCTGACAAGAAAGGCATCAGATCTTGAGATCAGAAGAAATAGGAGTAAAAGTAGGCCATTTGGACCCCTGAGCCCGTTCTGCTATTCAGTAGAATTATGGCTGATACAATATCTCTCACATCCACCTTCCTGCCCTGTCCCTATAATCCTTGCTTCCCTTGCTGATCAATAATCAATCTATCTCAGCCTTAAATATACACAAGGGTATGCCCTGACAGCTGCCTGTGGCAAAGACTCTTTACCCTCTGAGAATACATATTCCTTCTCATCTCAGTCTTAAATTGACATCCCTTGATTCTGAGCCTGTGGTCTCTGATTCTAGACTCTCCAATGAGGGGAAACATCCTCTTAGCATTCACTCTGGCAAGCTCTTTAAGAAACCCATGTGTCTCAATCAGCTTACCTGGCCAGACTGTTGCAGAGGATAGTGGCAACCATTTCACCATGGAGAGGTTCAACAACCTCAATGTTCTGTGGGCATCTTCTAGAGAAGCTCTGGGAGGGTGAAAAGCATTTATCAGATCAGTTAAGGTCATGGACATACATTGGGTTCGCTTTCAGCATCTCTCTTAGATTTTCTGAATGGTAAAAGGTGGATTATTGTCCCACAGGAAGTTTTGGAACCACAATGAGATTCTGGCAGAATAGCTCCTGAAAATGGATGTATGTAGTTCAATGGTATTCTGGCAAGGACCACCCCTGTGATAGAAAATAATGCTATGCCTTGATAGTGTCACATTAGCTTTTTTCCTCTTGAATATACGATCTTGGCATCCTGCGGTCTTCTGTAAGCTGGAAATTCACGACTGACATGAGCAGATTGATATTGGTCCAGTAGTTAGCAGTGTCATACATCACTTATGTCATATGATGTTTCTTCAGTCTCAGGCAAGGACAATGATTTAATCTCTCAGATGTCATGGCCAGAATACAAGAAATGCTCTTGGCTTGTCCATAAGAAATTGGTCAGGGGATTCCAAACCATGAAACTGGTGAGTTATGTTTTTCTTGCTGTCAAGACTTAAGATTATTTATTAAAATTTAATGCATTATACAATAGTAATAGGATAATAGCCTGTTTATAGCCTATTAGATATTAATAATTTAATGGTCAGTTTAAAATTAACGGTAAGCAAGTAAACTATAATAATTACAATCAACAATGTAATAATCAGAATGCTACAAGCTGCTATCAAATTTTACCTTCAAGAAAATATAGTTTGCAAAATATAGTTTAGGCTTGGAAGCTAGGGAACTTGGAGAAATGAATAGCGATGTCTTGATAAGAATCCTTATTTCGGACGAGGAGATCCTGGAGATCTTAAAACGCATAAAGGTAGATAAATCTCCAGGACCTGATTGAGTATCACAGGAAGTTATGAGAAGCTAGAGAAAATGTTGTATGGCCCCTAGCACAGATATTTGTATCATTGATAGCAGTGGGTGAGGTGCTGAAGACTGGAGGATGGCTAATATTGTGCTATTATTTAAGAAAGGCTGCAAGTGCCAAGGACCTACAGACCGGTGAGTCGGAGGTCATACTGGGTAAATTGTTGGACGGGATTCTGAGAGACAAGATCTGCATGTATTTAGAAAGGCAAGGACTGAGTAGGGATACACAGCATGACTTTGTGTTTGGAAAATTGTGTCTCACAAACTTGTTTTAGTTTTTGAAGAGGTGACCAAGAAGAATAATGAAGGCAGAGTGGTAAACGTTGCCACATGAACGTTAGCAAGACCTCAACAAGGTTCCACATGGTAGGTTGGCTAGTAAATTTAGATAACATAGGATCCAGGGAGACCTTGACAAATGGTTAAAAAAATGGCTTGACAGTAGGAGATCAAGTGTGGTAGTAGAGGGTTGTTGTTCAGACTGGAGGCCTGTGACCAGTGGTATGTTGCAAAGATCAGTGCTGGGTCTACTGTTAATTGCCATTTATGTAAATGAATTGGGTGAGAATATAGGAGGTATGGTTAGTATGTTTGTGGATGACATCAAAATTAATGGTGTAGAGGACAGTGAAGAAAGTTATCTAAGAGAGCAATAGAATCAAGATGGAATTTAATTTAGATAAATGCGAATTGATGCATTTGGTAAGTCAAACCAGGGCAGGACTTAGATAATTAATGGTAGGGCTCTGGGGAGTGTTATCAAACAGAGAGACCTAGCTGTGCAGGTATATAGTGCCTTGAAAGTGGTATCACGGGTAGACAGTGTGGTGATGAAGGTGTTTGGCATGCTTGTCTTCATCGGTCAGAGCATTGTGTTGGGATGTCAGGTTACAGCTTTACAAGACATTGGTAATGTTGCAATTGGGATACCATGTACAATTCTGTTGCCTTGCTATAAGAAGGATGTTACTAAACTGGAAAGAGTGCAAAAACAATTTTAAAGAAAGTTACCAAGACAAGAGTGTTTGAGTTATAAGGAGAGGCTGGATTGGCTGGGTTATTTTTCCCTGGTGCAAAGGAGACTGAGGGGTGTCCTTAAAGAGGTTTATAAAATCATGAGGGACAAACATATGTTGAATAGCCAAGGTCTTTTATCCAGAGTAAGTCAGTCCAAATCTAGACGGCATAGGTTAAGGTGAGAGAGGAAAGATTTAAAAGGAACCTGAGGGACAACCTTTTCAGACAGTGTGGTGCATATATGAAATGAGCTGCCAGAGGAAGTAGTAGAGGTGAGTACAACCTCAACATTTAAAAGACATTTGGAAAGGAACATGGATAGGTAAGGCTTAGAGGGATATGGGCTAAATGCAAGCAAATGGAATTAGTTCACTTTAGAAAACCTAGTAGTCATGGAAGAGTTGGGGTGAAGCTAGAGAAAATGTTGCATGGCCCCTAGCACAAATATTTGTATCATTGATAGCAGTGGGTATGACTCTCTGACTCTATGACTCTTGACCGAACAAATGGTCATCAAAGCATCTGCTGGAGGCTATTGGCAGAAAGATAAGTATTTTAAAAATACTTACATTAATATAGTGCCCGGTGCTGCATCAGTATAGTGTAAATATTTAAGCTGCTGAAGAGAAACTAAATTAAAGGATCAATGAAGGTAGACTTGTGCAAGCGAAAGGTTGAAAACACAAACAAAGAAACTTAAAGTTAAATATGATTACTCATTCCTAAAATCAGGAGAAAAAGAAATGTCAATTTTCTGAATATATAAAAAAAAACAGACTTAGCTACAAATTGTTTCTTTACTTCATATTTTGTTTTTCACTCAAACTGTGATGCATGTTATCTTTATATTGTGTTTAAGCTATTATTTATTGCTAATGACCTTTTAATGATATTCAGTGGAAGAAAATACTGATCTGGAGACTTCCATTGCAGCATCTGTCATCATTAATGGATGATCACCTTTTTGTTTTGTTTTTGTTTTTAATTTTGCTTTTTTTCAATTATTCGACTAGTTAATGTATGTTCTGTTCAAACTTCATTTTTAAAATAGATAAACAACAAAACAGCCTTCTGTGATACATGCTGTTATGAATTATGCAGATTAAATAATCTGTCATGAAGAATCGTGACAGTTCTTTCAAGTTAAATATGCCAAACAAGTCATCAGCATTTTTTAACAATGAAGCCTTCAAATGAGTATGGTATCATCATTTTTCATATGACTCCAAACATTAACCAACAATAAAATAAAACACGTTGAGTGATTAAATAAAATATACACAGTTGTCTGAAGCATTTCCCCAAGTGAAACTGGAATGCCATTATGTTACCAGTTCTGAGGAAGGGTCACTGGAGCCAAAATGTTAATTCTGTTTTCTCTCCAAGGTTGCTGGCAGACTCGCTGAGATTTCCCGGCAATTTTTGTCATTGTTTCTGATTTCCAGTGACTGCAGTTCTTTGATTTTTTGTTTGCGATTATTTTATATTATTAGTCATCTATAGTACAGATGTGCTTTAAATTTTTGTACGTAAATCCAGAGTTATTGTTATATATTTAGTCCACAGGATAATTTTGGGCATATCAATTCACTGCTGCATTTTATGCAACTTAAGCTAAATTCAACTTTCAAAAATAGGAGGCAGAGAATAACCAGTAAGTAGCCCTCAATTTGCAGACAGCATACTGGAAATGTCTGTGGAGGAGAGATATTCACCTTTCTTTGGTGATCTAAGATAGTTTTTATGAATTATTACACACAAGAAGTGATAGCGCAAAACACACAGATTAGAAGTGAGGAGTTTGTCCAGCAACATGAAGTTGAAGAAAAAAATTATACATGAATTGGTCTCTGAATTGTTCACAAAAACTGAATAAATGAACATTGAAGACTTTGCCATGTAGGTTACCAATCATGTCAATATTCATCAGTTAATTTCAAGATTATTAATTTTGTATGTTAGTTGAGATTTTGTTCTGATTCCCTTTGAACATGCCTGAATTTCATCGTGCAGAGTTGCAAAGAGGGCTTTATTTCCTGTTTCCTTTTGCCAGCTAGGTGACTTTCAGTTTTCAGAATGAGATAATCCCTTTATATGCAATACAGTAGCGACTGGGGGATATTTGTTAGGCTGTGAGTTTCATAGCACACTGATGCTTTGAACCAAGCTGGTACATATGGGTGTTTTGGCCCACTTAATCTCCCTAGCACACTCTGAATGAGTTGAAACTATTTGCTTGACTCCTTCGCTTGAGTATTCTTCAAAAGGGAAGATACAAAATGCTTTTAAAGTTTGTGACATTATCTGCAGAGAATGGCTTGCCATTGAGGAGTTGGTCAGCGTATTTGTAATGATAAGCAATCACAGGTCTGTCTGTTTGAACTTGCCTCTTCCCCCTTTGAAGGAAGGTAAATTGATTTTCCTTTACATCTATATTGTGATTACCCATTGGTATATCTCTCTTGGATCAGCCATTTAATTTACAGCTGCAGTCATTTTGGCTAGATCAAACCTTTTCTGAAAAACAAACACATTTTCAAACGATAAGTAAAAAAAGAAGTGTCATACCAATTCAGTGTTCTGTCTCATGACCATGATAGCTCAAGTGGGTGAATGGCTTAATCCTATTCCTATGTTCTCAGGAAGTGCTAAAACCTAAACTAATTCAGCTGACTGTTACATAAATTGAAAGCTATGGTGAGTGGATTGATTGTGGTCAGCACATTGGAGCACATTGGAGAAATCTAACTTGATCTTAATAAGGCATTTTCTTATCAGTGGAGCTCAGAAGTAGACATGAACAGCATCATGCACGTGGGACTACATAAATGGTCTTTGTAATGAAAATGACAAAAAGACCACCAAGGCTTTTGCATGAGCAAGGAATTGGATGATGGACCAAATCTTTGGCAGCTAATTTAACTGATGACACCAATATAAATCGGAGAGTAAAAATGTCAAGAGACTGTTAAGAGTCTGCAAAGGAAATAGGAAAGGATTTGGCAGTTAAAGTATAATGTGGGTAAATGAGAACTTGTTCATTTTGGCAGGGAGAATCGAAAAACAGTTTACTATTTATATTACTCTAAAAGTAATGAACAACTTACAATTTAGTTGCAAATTAATCTCTATTGGCACTTGCTGTGATTGTATAAGTACGTATGGTGATTCTGAAAGCTCTTAAAAGTTGTTAAAGTCGACAGAGAGAAGTATATCCTGTGCTAAATGACTTTGAGGATTTTGCACAAACAATGCACTTTTATATTGAAAGAATTTTCATGAGTTAGTGAATGAGCAGAAGCCACACAAATCAGGACAAATTGCTGGAAGAGGAAGAAGGAAATGTTGGGGAAATATTCTCAGCAGGAGACCCAGGGTGTTCAGGGTACATGCAATGAAATCTGCCACCTGTTATAGCCACAACTGCAGCCTTCTGAGAAAGTTAGCACTACAGTGCCAATGACTGTGAAGCTGACTGTGGTCATGAACAACTATGTTTAGGCATCTTTAGGACTGGATAATTAGATATTTTCAACATCTCCAGGTTTGACATCCATTGTTTAATCAGATGGATCTGCTTCTCTGGCTCACTTCCAAGAGAAGTGAATACATTTCATTCTCTCTTGCCAGGACAGAATTAGGCATAGTAATCATATTGATTCACCAGGATTGTCGGCTTCCAGATCACGATACATATTATCAACAGGATGCATGCACTTTACAGGTTCTGTTCACCAGCTTGGAGAGATATCAATCCCTCAATATCCAGCTGGTGTGTGATCAAGCACGACAGATCATGCAAATTAAAGCCTGCTTTTCCAGCTGCAGTCATGCTACCTTAACAGTGCAGCAGTTTGTGTGCTTTCAGCATTTGAGCCATTACAACAATCAAAGGGTGGTTACAACGCGAAAAACATTATTCTTTAACACCAGGAAGTCATGTTTACTTCAGAAAATTATCAGAACCTAGCAACTTTGTAAGTTGAAAGCACTCCAAACAATCATATGCAAACTAACACAAAGAGCACCTAAACCTTTTGATGCTAAGAACCACTGTCTAAGATGTGGAGCAAAAAAACCCCAACAAAATCAATGGCCTGCTCTATCATAAGAATGATTCTTTTGCAAGGAAGTGTGATATTTTCAAAAGGAGCAAAAATCAAAACAATTCTTGAACGGCTGAAACAATGCTGGTCACATATGCAAAGACGACACTATTTTATACCAAGCATAATTTGAAAAAAATTCTGAATCCCAGGATACACTTCTATTAGAACAAATAACTTCAAATGATAAAACAACTTACTTGGATGAAATATTATTGTCATTCCATTGGGAAATACAAGTAGACTATCCTTTGTCTGAAATCCCAAAATCCAAAAAGCTCCAAAATCCGAAGGGTTTTCTGTGAAGTTATTATCTCATTAACAAGATTGTTTGGCATGCAAACAGTTAACCCAAGTCCACACCCACTCGATGCGTGTCACTCAGAGCACTGGCAGGCCTCAATTCTGTCTCAGGGCCCGTTGTGAGTCACATAGTGAGTCTGTTGTTCGGTAAGATTTTAAAAAATTTCATCGTCAAACTGTCACTTATTCTGAAATGTGAAAAATTCTAGATTCCACAAACCAGCTGGTCCTGAACAGTTTGGATAAAGGATTGTGTACCTGTACTAACCTGTCTGAACAATACATGTGATATGTCAATGAAGATCCAATTACTTAAATTCAAGCAGGTGCGAATGTTACTGTATTATATGACAAAATCCTTGTTTGAAAGACATTGAGTTACAACTGACTATTATGAAGTCACAAGGGGCAGGTGGAAGAACTCCTGTACTAAAGGGAATGTTAACAGTTTCCTTAAGGTACAAAGATCATCAGTTTGTGGAACATGTTAATCAGAACCAGAAGACTTCACTTCCAAGCAGCAAGCTTTCATTTGGCCGAAAAAATCTTGAAATTTGGTGAAGAATTCCAACTATCTGAGAAGACATCTACTGTTGAGTAATGTTCCATCCATCAGCAACAAGGAATTTTCATGAATTAGGGAATGAACAGAAGCTACACAAATCAGGACAAATTGCTGGAAGAGGAAGATTGCTGGTCTCAAAACAAATGCTGGCTGAACCCAGAAAGAAGTACACATCAAGTGGGATTGGCCACTCGCAGTGAAAGGGATCTGGGTTCGATTCCAGCCTTGGGCGACTGTATGGGTGGAGTTTGCACATTCTCCCTGTGTCTGCATGGGTTTCCTTTGGGTGCTCCAGTTTCCTCCCACAGTCCAAAGATGTGCAGGTCAGGTGAATTGGTCTTGCTAAATTGCCCATTGTGTTAAGTGCATTAGTCACAGAGAAATGTGTCTGCATGGGT